>NC_142344.1:14912500-15105000 GCF_054954075.1 Amborella trichopoda | reverse complement strand
CCTAGCTTTTTCCCTAGATAATATATTGCAAGATGCACTATTTCTGAAACTACTATTATTCGCGATGTCGATTCGCCGGGTCGTATCTAATCCTATATTTTCTCCATCCGCTCATTCCGCTATTCACCTCGTTCCGATCGCGATCAATAGAAGAGAAGGGGCATTCATGCTATAGAGTGGGTCCAGTTGTTGCTGTCCAGTTGTTGCTGTCATTATATATACTGAACGAGGAAGGACAGAGTGCTAGCCAAGCTCTATTGGGGCCGATCGGTGTGGCACTAACCATCTTCCTATAGTTTACCTTGTCAAGGGCCAGCGTTTTGCTTACTAATTCACGGGCAGTTGGCTTTGTTAAAGGAGAGAGGAGGCTTTTGGCTTTGGAGGTCGTATAGAAAACTCTGTAGCTTTTGCTTTCCGCATTCTGCTTTCAGCTGTTGAGATCACAACTTATCTTGAATCTTACGGTTTGCGGTGAAAGTCAATCTTTCTCTTCTTTCTGTTTCGGGCTTAGCTTCGATTGCTCAGCTATCGCAAAGCTCGACTGATAAGGATGGCCTAAAAGTGATCATCATTCATAGCTAGACCATTCGAAAAGGAAATAAAACCAGCTTCGACTAGTAAAAAACACGGGAAATAGGAAATAAAGAGAGTTTTTCAGTTGTTTCCTTAGGTAAATTGGCTTGCTCCTCTCACTTGTCTACTGATGTAGTAAACTGTTCTCTCATAAGAATCATAGCATGAATGCCATTTCTTTCATTCTGGTATATGAAATGAAAATGATAAGGGAGATAGGCTTGATCAATTAAGATGAACCTCTTCTTTGATCCAAAGAGCAAAAATCCGGGTGGATGGTCGGTGAATCCCGTCTCGAGGTATGAATCAATGGGTTGGAAGGAAAGCCAATGCATTTATGCCGACTGCTTCCCGTCTCGAAACTAAAAATCTTTTTTTTCATATTCATTAATCTCGATATCAATATGATTAATTAAAGGGTTTTTCAACATTAAAACAATCTTTTCCGATGGGTTATATATATATATATATATATATATATATATATATATATATATATATATATATATATATATATATATATATATATATATATATATATATATATATATATGGGATTTTCTAGGGTTAACAACCTTCCAAATTACATAGGTTCAAGTTAGATAACCTTGTTAACCGTAGTTTTATTTTTACTGCCTCTATATTACTTAAAAACCAAAGGTTACAGAAGAGCATTTTTTACTTTTTCCCTCCAGACTAAAAAAATTTGAGTTTTGAAATTTGAAGCTCTTCTCTCTCTCACACGCATTCTTATTATTTCTCTCTCCTTGATGTCCCCCATCCTCTCTTTATTTATCTCTCTTTTTCTCTCCTTGCTATCCCCATCCTCTCCCTCTTTATATCTCTCTTTGCTGTTCCCATCCTCTCGCTCTTTATCTAGCTCCTTAATGTTCCCCTTGTTCTTTCTCTCTCCTTGATGTCCTCCTTCCGATTCTTTCTCTCTAACGATCTCGAATATCTAGTAGTATTTAAATTTTTATTTTTTTTCTATAAATCGGACTGATAAGAAATTTGGATCTTACGTACATAAAAAATAGGTGAATCTTCCAAAAATATATAAAAAATATTTTACATAAAAAAAAAAGATCAAAATACCCCTGTAAAGTTTTGGAGGTATTTTGGTCAATTTGTTTTTTGTGGATTATTTTTTTTATATGTTTATTAGATGCGCCTTGATGAGAAGAATATACACCTAAAATTTTAAGTGATTTGGATTTATAGAAAAAAAAATTCAAATTCAAATACGAAAAGAGGTCGTGATCGTCAGATCGGCCCAGATTCAATCTGGGTCATTGGCTTTCACTGTAGCGGTCAGCTAGTGCGCGTACAGAATCCACTTCATATATATATATATATATATATATATATATATATATATATATATATATATATATATATATATATATATATATATATATATATATATATATATATATATATATATATATATATATAAACGTTATCACATGGGTGTGAGACTTGACTTTTCTATAGATCCGTACTAAATTTAATGATGATCTTTTGAGGTCCTACACACATGGGTGGGGGAGGGTCCTATAGAATCATTTCTCATATATATATATAAGGTTGCAACCTTAAAATGTCCGATATATATATGTATATATATATATATGTATATATATATATATATATATATATATATATATATATATATATATATATATATATATATATATATATATATATATATATATATATATATATATATATATATATATATATATATATATATATAAGTTATCATATGGGTGTAAGAGGGTCTAAAAAGATCACCATTAAATTTGGTACAGTTCTCTAGAAAAGTTATCACATGGGTGTGGGACTTGACTTTTCTAGAGTTGTGTGGCAAATTTTATGGTGATCCTTCGGGGTCCTACTCATATGGGTGTGGGAGGGTCTCACAAGATCATATATATATATATATATATATATATGAAAAAATCTTTCCGATGCCTATAGGCGAAAATGAACAGTGATTTTGCCTACCCTCATCACCATCCAAACTTCATCGTACGGCCACAGTTATCCGGTAGTATTTTAATTTTCATTTCTTTTATAGAAATCCAAATTACTTGAAATTTAGAGCGTGTGTAGATATTAATGAGGTGTACCTAATAAAAATAAGGAAAAAATAATTCGTAAAATATAAATTGACCAAAATACTTCCAAAAATTTATAAAGGTATTTTGATCAATTTATATTTTGCGAATTATTTTTTTCATATTTTATTAGGTACACCTCACTAAGATGTACGTACCCTCCAAATTTCAGATAGTTCCGATTAGTTAAAAAAAAATGAAAAATGAAACACTACTGGACAATTGTGAGCGTGTGATGAAGTTTGGATGGTGATGAGGGTAGACGAAATCACTGTTCATTTTCGCCTATAGGCGTTTTGTAGTATATTCACACACATACACACACACACACACACACACACACACATAGATATATATATATATATATATATATATATATATAGGAAAAATATAAGATTAGCCCACTAGCTCATAAGAACATATGAGCCCAACTTTTTGATTCTGGGTCGATCTAACGATCACAGATGTCCGGTAGTGTTTGAATTTTAGTTTTTTTTACAAATCCAAATCAATTAATCCATGATCGAAATGTTTGTTTTTTTTTTCTTGTAATCCATGATCGAAATTTTTTTTTTTTTTTTTTTTTGTAACCCATGATTGAATTTTTTGTAATCCATGATCGAATTGTTTTTTTCTTTTTTTGTAAGCCACATTCGATTTTTTTTTTTTTATGTTTTTTTTTTTTTTTTTTGTAATCCATGATCGAATTTTATGTAATCCATGATCGAATTTTATGCAATCCATGATCGAATTTTTTGTAATCCATGATCGAAATTTTTGTAATCCATGATCGAATTTTTTGTAATCCATGATTGAATTTTTTGAAAATTTGTGATTTTTTTTTTTTACTCCATGATCGATTTTTTTTTTGTAATCCATGATCGAATTTTTTGAAAATTTGTGATTTTTTTTTTTAATCCATGATTGAACTTTTTGAAAATTTGTTAATTTTTTTTTTAATCCATGATCGAATTTTTTGAAAATTTGCTGTACTTTTTTTTTTATTTCTTTTTATCTATGATCGAATTTTTTGAAAAATGATGATTTTTCGAAAAGATGTGAAAATCGTGATAAGGTTTTGATCATCATGATGTATTAAACCCAATTTTTAATTTTTATTGTTTGAGTTTGCTGTACTTTTTTTTTTTTTTTTTCCATGATCAAATTTTTTGAAAAATGATGATTTTTCGAAAAGATGTGAAAATCGTGATAAGGTTTTAATTATCATGAGGTATTAAACCATATTTTAAATTTTTATTGTTAAAGTTTTTGTTGAAAAAATTGTATCTTGATAGATTATTTATGCAAAAAAATGCATGTTATTATATTTTTAATGCAAAACTGTATTTTTTTTATCTGTTGTTCATGGATTTTTTAGTTGGAATGACTGATGTTAGCTGGCTCTGTGAATAATTGTTTTTATTATTAATTTTTTAATGCAAAAAATGTATGTTCTTGATAATTGAGTTGTAGCCATGTTTGGAGCTTGCATTTTGTATTATATTATTCTGAATGTTTGTAATTGATATGTACGAAAATATTATTGTCAATAAAGGTATTTTGCAATAACAGATAACAACAAATATGACTACATGAACTACCGCAACATATTATCACTACACATGGTGATTATTTTTCTTTTTGAACTGTCAGGTTAATTTTATACTTTTTACATCTTAAAACAGTTGAATCATGTCAAGATCTGCAGAAGACCCTGCATGGCAACATGGGGTCAGACTTGATCCCAACAAGAAAGACAAAATTATTTGTAATTACTGTCAAAAAGTGATAAGTAGTGGGGTACATAGGTTCAAGCAACACTTGGCAGGGGTTAAAGGAGAAGTTTCTGCATGCACTAGTATCCCTATTAATGTAAGAAAACAGATGGCGGCAATTCTTAATGCTAACAAAAGTAAAAAAATTGCCAAACATAGGATGAATGAAGAGATAGCTAGTTTATATACACCATCAAGCATGAATGACACAGAAGATCAATATAATAATGACCTAGAAGAGCAATATAATAATGAGCTGGACATGGCCACAAGATTGAGTTTACATGAACAATATCAGAGGGAACGTGGGTTTAGAATGCCCGGTGGGTCTAGCTCAGACATGCATGGTGGGCCAAGCTCAGAAATGCATGGTGGGCCTAGCTCAGATATGCATGGTGGGCCTAGCTCAGATAAGCATGGCGGGCCCAGCTCGAGCATGTATGGCGGGCCCAGCTCAAATATGTATGGAGGGGTTGGTGGCAATATGTATCAAGGAGAATCAGTTGTTGAAGAAATTGTTTCTAGGTTACCTAGGAGTGCCAGTATTGCAGGTCATGGTCGTAAAGACCCATTTCTCTCAAAGCCTAAGTCACAACAGATGACCCTAAAAGGCATGGTTAAAGGTACAAGAAACATGTTAGGGAGATATGTTGGTAAATGGTTCTACGATAAAGGGATTCCCTTTGATGCAGCCAATAGCCCATATTTTCCACTTATGGTCAGTGCAATCCAAAGAGTCGGGCTCGGGGTAAAACCCCCGACGGCATATGAGCTCAGTGGGCCAATATTAGATGAAGAGGTGGAGGAAGTTACAAAGTGGATTGAAGAATATAAACAGAGTTGGCCAAGGACAGGCATTACTCTCATGAGTGATGGTTGGTTGAATAAAGTTAGCAAAAATGAGTTTTTAAACTTCTTGGCCTATTTCCCAAAAAGTACAGTTTTTTTGTCTAGCAAAGACGTATTAGGGACGAATAAGGATGCAAACTTCTACGTACGACTATATGATCAGATAGTGGAGGAGGTGGGAGATAAACATGTAGTCCAGTTTATTACAGACAATGCGCGGGCATGTGTTTCTGCGGGCAGCAAGTTGATGGATAAGAGGAAGCATCTAGTATGGACCCCGTGTGCTGCACACAGCATCGATCTTATGTTAGAGGAGATCGGTGATATCAAAATTGTAAAGGAGACTCTACAGGAAGCAAGGTTGGTGTCGAGATTTATATACAACCACTCTAAAATTTTATTTATGTTTAGAGAACACTCTAAGAAAAAAGAGAAAATCAGGCCTACCATAACCCGCTTTGCGACCGATTACTTAGCTGTGGACTCCATTCGAGAATCTGAAGGTGCATTAAAGAGATTATTTACCTGTGAAGAGTGGTTAAATGACCGCCTCTCGAAGTCCAGTACCGGTATAAAAGTGGACAACATAGTCTCAAATAGGCGGTTTTGGTCTCGATGTTCCAGTGTCGTAGAGGTCACTGCTCCTTTGGTCACGATGTTAAGAATGGTAGATGCTGACAAGAAAGCTACAATGGGTATCCTTTATGAAGGTATTGAGAGGGCGAAATCAGCTATTGGGGAGAAGTGTAATTTTGCTAGCAAGGTGATCGAGATTATAGAAAAGAGGTGGAACACCAAATTTGGACGTCGAATTCATTATACTGGTAAATATATATTTATATCATTACAATGTTTCAGTTTAAATCATTTTTTTATGAAATTGTAAATGACATTTTTCTACTTATATATTTTTTAGGTTACTACTTCAACCAAAAATTTTTCTATTTGACACCTGAACAACCCCACAAGATTATAGAAGGGGTCAGATACATTATTTCAAGGTTGGAGAGAAGCCATCGAAACCAAGTAGCAGCAATACAAGAGGTATTATTTAATGTTTGGGTAAGAACTTCATTGAGTTGTTATATTTGTGAGGAATAATGCACTAAAACGTAATATATTTGTTTTATCTTGCTATGTATAGGGATGCTATAGGATCCTTCGGAACTAGACTTGCCAGAAATTCTCGAACTATGATGGATCCAGGTTATCCCCTCGCTAATATTTTTTTCATTCATATATTTAATCTTCTGAATTGTTCTTGCCCTTACAATGCTTTTTGCATTTTAATCCAGTTGAATGGTTGGAGATATATGGTACTGATGCACCTCACCTAAAGAGGATAGCAATCAAGGTGCTCTCCCAGACATGTTTTGCTACTGGCTGTGAGCGCAACTAGAGTACGTTCTAATGGTTGCACACTACTAGAAGGAATCGACTCGCTTCTGAGAAGCTTCATAAACTAGTCTACGTTCATTATAATTTAAACCTCAGAGAGCGACAAATAAGAAGGAAGCTTAAAGACTATGGGCCGATGACTTGGACACGATATTTGTCACAAACACAGCAGACCAATGGGTAGTAGAAGAGGAGGAGCCAGTGTTGCACAAGAGAGCGTTCCTTGAGGCTATCGGTGATGAAGATCTTGAAGAAAGTGATGAGCAGCATGAAAGAAGAAGCAGCCAGCCAACGTATCCACAATTCGTCGGAGATGTCGGTGATATTGCACCTAATGAGAGAGAGTGGGAAGGGGGTCTAAGAGAAAATGAGAGAGATGATGATTCTGAGGTCACCCTATCCCAGCCATGTTATTCACATATCGAGTCCCAACAGCAACAGTGTAGGGATGAGCACGACAGTGCAGGTGAGCATGAAGAATGGACAAGCTTCGGGGATTTTGGATTGGGAACACAACAAAACACTAACACTCAGGGATTTGGGAATAGTCAGACGCCTGTTAATATCGATGATTCGTTTTTAGATCGAATCAATGAATTGTCAAACGAATTCAATTAATGGCACCAGCGTGACTAAGAAGAACAACAACGTCGTCTATCATTTTATTTTTAGATCGTATGTTACTAATTTTATGCTTTATTGTAGTCCATGTATTTTGATATACTTATTCCATGATAATTCTATGTTTATCCTTTTGTGTGATGTAAATTAAATGCTGAATGACGGTTCGTGCAGGGAAAGAACATATCAATATTCGCATATTCATTCAAAAACATGAAAATTTTTAATGGAGTACCCTCATTTCTTATTGAATTCCTAAAAAATAATATTTATAATGAATTTTAATAAAATTTTCGAATTTTTTTGAAGCTTTATTATGAGCGATTCACCCGATTTTCGATCCGATTCGTTTATCAGGATCGGTTTTTTGGGTGCTCGATCAGGGTCACCGATCTGTTTTTTAAACCATTGTTTGGATCTGTAGAAAAAAAAAATTCAAGTACTATTAACCATCTATGGTCGACAGATCGGTTGAGATTCAATCTGAACTGTTGGGGCCCATATGTGCCTATGAGCTAATGGGCTAATTCCATCTTTTCTCTATATATACTATTGGGTCGTATGTTCGTATAAACTAAAGTCCTAATCCCATATATATATATATATATATATATATATATATATATATATATATATATATATATATATATATATATATATATATATATATATATATATATATATATATATATATAATGGATTCTATGCGCAGCCTCCTTGGTGGGGAGGTCGTGCGCCAATGGTGGTGATCTGCCTGTATTCTCGATGGAGATCTCACGGTCCTAAGGCTCCCTCAATCTCTCCCTCAAGCTACAACAACCACGTAAATGTCCTTTGACATTTGCAGAGAACTGCTCTCTCTCCTGATGTCTCGTATTGCAACTCTCTCTCTCTCTCTATCTGGGGAAGCCCCTCTCTCTCTTGCTATCTCTCACGGTTGCAGCTCTATCTTCCCCTCTCTCTCACTCCTACTGTCTCTCATGAGTCATGATGGCAACTCTCTCTTCTCAATCTCTCACCACTGCCCCTCTCTCTCCACCCGAACTCCATATGCCCCCTTCTCTCTCTCTACCAAACTATCTTGCCCCTCTCTCTCCACCCAAACTCCATCTTCCCCCCTTCTCTCTCTCTCTCCACCAAACTATCTCACGCTCTCTCAATCTCTCACACTGCTGCAAACCTCTCTCAGATGATTGGGGCACCCAAACATCTCGCTCCTCACTCAATCTCCCTCTTTGCCTTCTCTCAATCACTCTCGCTGCTGCCCCATTGTTGCTGCTCCTTTGCTCAATTGTGACAATATTCGGGATTTGAGGTGCATCCAAGGTTTGTTGCTGTCCCATTGCTCGATTGGGGCATTCTTCGGGATTTGAGGTGCATCCAAGGTTCAGGTACGCATCTTTGCCCCATTATTGTTTGATTGAAACTGTGGGCAATGAAATGCAGCATTGTTTCATCCCTCAAATGGTATTCCACCACCACCTTGTGGAAACTAGAGTTCTATGTGAATGTATTATTGTTTATGTTAGAAGAATGCATTAGTTTCTGGATCTAAGAGGATGTGAGATGTATTTGAGATGTTGCAGGAACATAGAGAAATATGCGGTTGGGTTAATTTGCTTACTGGACATATTTGAAACCAAATGATCCTATTTGTGCCTAACTTGGAAACACTGTTATGTTATTTTTAGAAATAGAAATTCTTGAAAAAATATAATTGCAGAGAACATATGAATGCAAGTGTATGGGGTTTTACTGAAAATGCAATCCAGTTTGTTGCTTAAATATGAATGTATTTAATGTTGTGAGTTAGAATACATCATACTTATAAAATGGCATGTAATCAGTCCAAAATGCTAACTGCATTCCTCTTCTCTATTTCTTTTTTTTAATCTTCTTTATCCTAACTGTGTCCCTGCATTTAATGTAACATCACTTTCGTAGGGGCTAGGCATCCTTTGCCCTGATTCTTTCATTTATGAATTTAGAACATCCATAATGAGTACATATATAGGTGATATTCTTTTTTTATCATGGTTACTTTTACCTAGATTTAATCGGCCTTTTTATTATTCAGAAAAGCATATACGAGATGCTTTAATGAAAATGCAGGACATTAGATAAGACTGAACTTATGCACTTAAATTTCGATAGTATGTTCCTTGAAAAACCTTTCCCAATCAGTCCTTCCACTTACCTCATCAATATGAATACATGCACCAATTTTCTACTGCATCGAAACAAATGGTGCCTCAGTTGCTCATCTTTTGGAACTATTACTAGGCTAAAAAGGCAATTATAAGCTGTTGAAAGTGAATTAGATAGTCCAACAATTTGTAGGGTATTGACTCATCTTACTTTATTGTTTGTTTGGTTAAGAACATTTTTAAAACTTCCATAGACAATCAATTATGGTTATTCTTTTGTGATGTTTGTCTATATAGTGTTTTGATAGAACAACTCAATTGATTTTTGCGGACAATATCTGCAGACATCTACTTATGTTGTTTGGTTTTTTATGTAGGGTTAATTGAAAGAGTTTTATGGACCCTGCCATATCAGTCGGTGTGACATCTCCCTCGTGCACAATTGTAGACAGCACAAATGGCACCATTGAGACCAGAACGGTCTGCTTGGAATGCCGAAGAAAATGTGCCGTACAGAACGGTCTGCTAGGAATGCCAAAGAAAACCATTGATGGTAAGGAGCACTATGAATTGTAGTGATTGATTGCTTGTTGTATAGTGATTGATTGTAGGGATTGGTTTTGATGTTATGGATATTGCTAAATAAGATGGTCATATGATGCCAAATTAGAAGCTGCAATTGATGTGTTTATTGGTAAACCCTTGAAATTTTTGAAGCACCAGTGAATTGTTGAGAATTCAAGTACCTATAAATTATAAGAAGTAGATATCCCATGTGACGATGGGAATAATTCAGAGCCATGTAAGTGGAGAAGATCTGCATGATTAGATGGAGCAAACGAGGCTCCAGTGCTACCAATTGAATTTGACTATTTTTTATATTGAATTTGGCAAAGCATTTTATGGTCACTCTATAATTTTTCCGTGAATGTTTTGGCAGGTGGAGAATGTAATGCAGTGATTGTTGGCTTACTTCTTGTTGCTTATTGAATTGTCAATGATTGCTTGTTACTGATTGCAAAATTTATAGAACATGAACATGATTATTGAAATACAGTGTGTTTTTGTGAATTAGGTTGGGTGCAACAAAGTCATCTAAAATTGGTGGAAAGCAACAATGTGATGTTCGTTGATGCATACAACAAGAGCAGATAGTTCTCAACCATCTCAAGGAACACTAAGGAGAAATTTGCTGTTGCGAGCTCAAGATGTCTATTTGGATTTTTCAATTTGCTGTTGTGAACTCCAGATGTCTATTTTAACTCTTTTAATTTGCTGTTGAGGACTCAAAATGTCTATTTTGGCTTTTTCAATTTGCTGCTGCAGACTCAAGATGTCTATTTTGCCTTTTTTTTGTTGTATGGACTTTAGAAAATAACATTATAAAATATATATTCATTGTGTGGCTACCCATTTCTAGACATGTCGCCTAGAAAGGAAAGAAATGAAGATACTGCACTGTCATATTTGGGATCAAATGTTTCCCTTCACTGTGACTGTAATTTCAGTATTGCAATGTATCTTGTCTATAAAATTAATGTTCTTTCATATAACAATCAAATTTGTGTACCTCACGTTTACTTTGCAAGTGCTGAGTTGCAAGAGTGCTTTTTCTCCATAAAGTTTTTGTCCATTCAAATGCCATTCACATTCATGCAATGATAATTGAGATGTCGCCCAAAATGGTCCCTATGCTTGGGGAGTGCCTTGCAAGGCTTCTGCATATGGCATTCGTATTGCATTTTAAAAAGAAGGAAAATTGCTCATTACGAAACATCAGCGCCGCGCCCAATTCTTGGGGAGTGCATTGCTAGGCTTCTGCATGTGACATTCGTATTGGAGCATTTCTAAAAGAAGGAAAATTGCAAACATCAGCGCCCATTCTAAGATTTCTTCTATTAAGTATCAATGTATGCAGTTAGGAAATAATGGATGTTGCAACGTGCAATGATAGTTGATTAATTGAGTTGTCGTGCATGTCCCTTTTAGATGTTTCTTAAGTTGATATACCGCATTTGATCGCTATTGTTGGATGGATGGATCAAATTTTAGAAACAAGGCTGTTTTTCTTCCACTCCTCAATTAGGAGAGAGAGAAAACGTGTAACGAGTATTTGATTTATATTAACTACAATTGCAAAGATATTTTTTTAGCCCACTGACCATATTACATTACATCACCAAACAAGAAAGAGATGTATGAAAACTGAACTACATTTGTAATGATATCATGAAACAAATACCCATTCCTTTCAAAAGAAAAAGATCGGTGAACATCAACAGTATAAGAACAATCGGGCTTATAATAAACGACTACTTTCTCAGGGACCATGGCAACAACTGTAGGCTTCTCTTCTTCATATGGAGCGCAGGATATACTCCATCAGTGACACAAGCATCTGGCCTCTGCTTGCGAACTTTTTGACCATGGGTTTCCTGTCTTGGCCTAGGATCTCGTCACACTACACTAGATGGTAGATTACACTAGATGGTAGATGGCCAGATCCCAGTTCAAAGGGCAGCCTATATAGAAATTACCAAATTTTGGTCAGTATAACTCGAGAAACACATAAAAGATTTGTATGAATGACAGAAAACACCTTGGCATGGTACGGTGCCGGTTCCATGCAAATTGTCCAAAAAATTGTAAGTTAAGTTGTTATTAACTAGCTGATGACAAAATGAATATTTCCTCACAAAGTAGAACAGAACAAAAAAAATCATAATCAGTTTACAAGTAATGCAAGTTAAAGATACCAAAAACCTTCAGGATATGGAAGTCAATTGGAAATTTCAAAGCCAATCTCTGCTAAGTATGATTGTGTGAATGACCTCATCCAAGATAATAAAAATATACAATGAGAACCAGGGACCCGTGAAAAAGAAAGAATTTCCCCAATTCTAAGTAAATGACATGACAAGAACAATGGAGATAGGTATTTGTTCACAGGATTGCAAATTTTGAGTGCTCGCCACAACCCCAGACAATTACACATAGAACACTTATAAAATCTCTTAAATGTCCATATGGAAACCAATTTTACAATTGTAGGGCCATGAGAGAAAAAAACATGACTGGGAACAAAAAGACCCATTAAGTTCTGGTTTACAAACAGAGCTCGAGAAATATTGTTTCCCATATTGTGCAAAGATAAGGATACACCACTTGAATCCTTAACAAAATATCCCTCAACAATTTGTTGTACCTCTTTGAAAAGCAGCAAAAAGGGATTCTGTTTTTTTTCAACCATAACTTGGTATAACAAGAAGAAACTTAATTGGAACACCCACTCCGAGAAGCCCTGAACCCTAGGGTTTATCCGGTTGATATGCATCTCCTAGAATCTAAACCAAATCATCAGAGCCCACAGTAGAACTGCACAGACTAAATAAGAAAAACCCATCAAAGCTAAGTCCCCCATATCCATTCCATTGTCTGAATCTGCTGTAATAAGCATGAATAAATGAATAAAGAAATGATAAAGCAAATAACAGTAACCTTCTGAACTTGTACCAACAGATCATATTTCGCAAACAGATCAATGTCCTTCATCAAACGATACTGAAAGTTGAGCAACTAATAAGAACCCTAGATTTACAGCAACCCTAGATTTACATCTAACAAAAATCAAAATATAAAATGCCCAAATCATGACCGACCACAAAATGCCCAAATCATGGCCAACTAGTCGATGGAAACTTATAAAAACAAGCCACAAAAACAAATTGGTGAAGGATTTGAACTTACTGTGATTTGTGCGAACTTTGTTGCAGTAGAGAGAGATTGGAGTTTGGGTTGAGAGAGAAATTTTGGGTGGAGAGACAGAAAGGGGGGTGGGTTTGGAAGATGGATCCGAGAGTTTGGGAGGAGATAGAGAGGAGGGAGGGAGATGGAGAGAGAGAGGGTGGGAGAGTGGCAGCAAAAGAGAGAGAGAGGGGCGGAAGATGGAGAAGAGGGAGAGAGTTGCCATCATAACTCGTGAGAGACAGGAGAGAGAGAGAGAGAGAGGGGAGCTTTCCCAGAGTGAGAGCCTAGAGTCGTCTGGCCCTCTGCAAATCTCAGAGGGCATTTATTTGGCTGCCGAAGCTTGAGGGAGTGCTGGGGACCGTGAGATCTCCATCGAGTAACGACCGTTTGCGCACGACCTACCCGTAAGAGAGGTTAGGTAATAAATTTATTTATATATATATATATATATATATATATATATATATATATATATATATATATATATAAGAAAAAGATGGGATTAACTCATTAGTTCATATAAACATATGAGTCCAACGGTCCACATTGAATCTGAACCGATCATACGATCACAGATATCCGATAATGTTTGAATTTTATTTTATTTTCTACAAATCCAAATCACTTAAAATTTTAGACGTGTATTTATAAAAAATAAGTGAATCTTCGAAAAATATCAAAAAAATATCTTACATGAAATAAATTAATCAAAATACCCTTTAAAATATTCGAGGGGCATTTTGATCATTTTATTTTCACAAATATATATATATATATATATATATATATATATATATATATATATATATATATATATATATATATATATATATATATATATATATATATATATATATATATATATTAGGTGCACATTGAAGATAAGAGCACATGCCTAAATTTTGAAGTGATTTGGAATTGTAGAAAAATAAATAAAATTCAAGCATTACCAAACATCCGTGATTGTCAGATCGGCCCAGATTTAATCTAGACCGTCGAGCTCATATGTTCATATGAGCTAATCCCAACTTTTTCCTATATATATATATATATATATGGAAAAAGATTTGGTGAGCCAGCTCGCCTATAGAAAATCTGTGAGCCGAATGGCTCATATCAATTCGTGAGCAATGGACAGTTGTTGGAGAGTTGTCGTTTTCAAATTTTGAAAACCCTTTTGTCAGAGCATCCTGACAATACCAGAGAGGATGCTCTCTCTCCTGTGAATTCTCTCTCTCCCACTCTCTCTACTGCGAGCATCAACAACCCATAGGGAAACGTAACCTCTCTCTCTTTTCTGCGAAACCCTTTCTCTCCCTCTCTCTCTCTACTACGAGTATCAACAACCCAACAAGCTATGAAACCTCTCTCTAATGTGAAACCCGCTCTCTCCCTCTTTCTCTACTACGAGTATCAACAACCCAACAAGCACTGCGAAAACCATATCTCGCTCATCTCACCCTCTCTCCTTTGCACTCTCTCATCTCAATGGAACTCCTCTGCCGAAATCCCTCCCTCTTATCTCAGTAAAACTCCTCTGTCGAAACCCCTATCTCTCAACTCAGTAAAACTCTTTCATGCAGAAGGAGGCTCTCTTCCTCTACTGCGAAACCTATCTTTCTCTCTCTGATTTGGGCAACGAGACAATGAAAACAGGGCACCTCTCTCTCTCTCTCTCTCCACAGAGCATAACGAAGGTATGGATTAAAGCCAAATTAGTTTCATTTTATGATTTCACAGATTATGGCTTTTTCTTCATTGCTTATAGGTTTGTCAATTTAGGGCTTTTTTTTTAACTTCACATAATAGCTTTGTATGAAGCTATTTGGTTTCTTAATGGTTCAATTAGCGTGGAATTGATGATGCTCTGTGAAGTCATAATTTGGAGATATATTTTTTTTTTTGAATTGTCGAATGGCATCCATTGATGTCGCTTTGTTAAGTGATTGATTTTTTTCCATTAGGTTTGTTTACTTTCAATCATCAAGCTTTTTGGTTTGTTAATGGTTCAAATAGGGTGGAATTGATGTTGCTATGTGAAGTCATAATTTGGAATTTTTTTTAAAAAAAAATTGTCGAATGGCATCCATTGATGTTACGCTGTTAAGTGATTGATTTTTTTTCATTAAGTTTGTTTCCTTTCAATCATCAAGCATTTTGGTTTGTTAATGGTTCAAAAATAGTGGAAATGATGTTGCTCTGTGAAGTCATATTTTCAAGATTTTTTTAAAAAAAAATGTTGAATGGCATCCATTGATGTTGCTCTGTGAAGTCATAATTTGGAGATTTTTTTAAAAAAAATTGTTGAATGGCATCCATTGATGTTGTTATGTGAAGTCATAATTTGGAGATTTTTTTAAAAAATATTGTTGAATGGCATCCATTGATGTTGCTATGTTACATTGATGTTGCTCTGTTAAGTGATTGCTTTATGTTCATTAGTTTTGTTTCCTTTCAATCATCAAGCTTTTTGGTTTGTCAATGGTTCAAACAGGGTGGAATTGATGATACTCGAATGGCATCCATTAATGTTGCTCTGTTAAGTGATTACTTTTCTTTCATTAGAATTTTTTTTTTTTTGTTAAAGTGTCGAATGGCATCTATTGATGTTGCTCTGTTAAGTGATTGCTTTATATTCATTAAGTTTGTTTCATTTCAATCATCAAGCATTTTGGTTTGTCAATGGTCCAAACAGGGTGGAATTGATATTGCTATGTGAAGTCATAATTTGGAAAATAAAATAAAATTTTAGTACTCGAATGACATCCATTAATGTTGCTCTGTTAAGTGATTGCTTTATCTTCACTAGTTTTGCTCCCTTTCAATCATCAAGAATATTGGTTTGTTAATGGTTCAAACAGGCGGAATTGATGTTGCTATGTGAAGTCATAACTTGGAGATTTTTTTTAAAAAAAGAATTGTTGAATGGCATCCATTGATGTTGCTTTGTTAAGAGATTGATTTTTTTTCATTAGGTTTGTTTCCTTTCATTCATCAAGCTTTTTGGTTTCTTAATGGTTCAAACACAGTAGAGTTGATGTTGCAAGAGAATAGAAATGGAAATTGTAAAATCATTTTTTAAAAAATATATGAAGTATTGAAGTCATTAATTGACAAAGATTTCGGGATTTGTGTAGGGTAATTTTAGCGCCTGAGATGGACCACACAATTTTAAAAAGTGTGGCATCTCCCACATGGTCAGAGAATGACAACATGGGAGATACTGTAGAGTTCATGGAGCAAGATCCCTTGCTTGCAACCCCGTACCCCAATAAGTTCACAAATCCTGAAAATGGGGAACATGCGTTGTCGTCCAAGGGGTCTGAAATAGAGGAACCCCGTATAAGAATGAAATTCAGTGATGAAAATGATGCATATGAATTTTACAAGGCTTTTGCATTGGTGGAAGGGTTTGGTATCAGAAAGGGAAGTACTCACACGAATAAGGACGGAAAGAGAATTGATAGGGAATATAAATGTTCTAAAGAAGGATTCCGTAGGGTGAAACAAGAGCAACCTAGAAAAATTTTCCCTGAGACAAGCTGTGGAAGTGATGCAAAGATGTGCATAAGCATAAATGCCAACAATGAGTGGGTTGTCACAAAGTTTGTTCAGGATCACAATCACTTACCTGTATCTCCACATAAAGCTCGACTCATCTGATTACACAGAACAATATTGGATGCGACAAAGACAATGATAAACTTCATGAGCTCTGCTTTGGTAAAATCTCGAAACATCTATGATATATTTTTAGAGCATGCTGGAGGGATTGATAATCTCCCTTGCTCACAAAAAGACATCGAAAACCAATTAGGAATCAATAGAAGAAAATTCTAAGGGGAAGATAGCAATCGTGCGATGGAATGGTTAATCGATATGAAGAGATCCAATTCATCTTTTTTCTATTAAGTGAAATTAGATGAAGAAGATCACATTGTCAGCCTACTATAGGTAGATGCCTTGTCAAGGGTGTTCTACCATCACTTCTCGGATGTGGTCACCTTTGATACCACATATAAGACAAATGCTTTTGGCATACCCTTTGCTCTCATACTTGGAGTGAATCACCACCTTAGTGCCACCTTAGTGCAAGATTTTTTGGGTTTGCCCTTATATTTGATGAGAAAGTGAAATCTTTTGTATGGGTATTTGAAAATTGGTTAGAGGCAATGGGTGGACGTCAACTCAGAGTAATTATCACCAATCAGGATCTTGCAATGACCGCTACATTGAGACAAGTTATGAATAAAAGCAAACATCATTATTGTAGGTGGCACATACATTCAAAGGTCGAAAAAAAAGTATGCCATGTCTTACGAAGGAGTCCAACTTTCCCAGAAATATTCAAAAATTGTATAATGAGCCAAACTGAGGAAGACTTTGAGTCAGAATGGAAATATCTTATTGAGAAATATGATCTTCAACAGAATGAATGAGTCAATAGATTGTACAGACGTCGAAAGCAATAGATTGATGCATACACAGCAGATGCATTCACAGTAGGTATGTCATCGACTTAGAGAAGCGAAGAAATGAATAAGCACTTCAAAATGTACGTGACTTCCAATACAAGCTTGCGCACATTGTTGGAAATTACTATAAACGTGTATGATAAAAAACTTCTGAAGATGAGAGAAAATGACTTAAAGAACAAGATATCTAAGCCTTTTTTGAGGACCACATGTGACATCCAGGCTCACGCTTCGAAGATATATACACACAAAGTTATGAAGTTGTTTGGAGAAGAAGTTGCATAATGAGTCAATTACATGAGTGAAATTATAAAAGACAATGACACAGTTGCAATCTTTAAGGTATCAAAACGCGAAAGTGGAATAAGGGCCTGTAATGTAGAGTTCAATTGTCACGACCAAACTTTTGTTTGTACTTGCCACATGTATGGGAGGTTGTGCATTATTTATAGGCATGGGATTAGGGTCTTGATGGTGAATAATATTTTTGAAATCCTATCGCATTACATAATAAAGAGGTGGACAAAAACATGTGATGAAAGGTGTTGTACTTGATGTTAGAATTTGTGGGAGCATAGAATGGAGAGAGAAGAAGAGAGAACACAACATTTACGTGGTTTATGCCGAAGCCTTACGTCTACGGATCCATAGTCTAACTGGCTACATCTTCATTATTTTGGATGAATGTTTACATCAATAAATACCTCTATATATAGAGGATCAAACAATTATATGAGATAAATACGGTATGATAACTTGATGACCAAGTAACTTGGTTTCTATCTTCTAAATACCTAACCTTATTAAGAGATGTATACATATATATCCATAATGATGTATATCAATATGAACCGGAGATATCCATATCGTAACACTCTCCCTTAAACTCAAGATGCTTTGATACAAAGCAGTTGGAGTTTGAACAATACTAAGTTGCCAAAAAAAAAGCAGTGATCAAATCCATGATCACTACTTTCTCTAGGGTCTTCTTCTCTGAAGATCTTCTCTCTTTCAGAGGATTCTTTTCCTTTTAGAGGCCTTTTCTTTTTAAAAGAAAAAGATCACCACATAGGATGGAGCAACGGAAAACTTCATCATCCAATAGGATTGAGTAACGAAAAACTCAATCATTGAAACATGGGCATCTGGAACAAACAGGATCAAGTAAACTCGATCATCACATAGGATGGAGTAACGGAAAACTCCATCATCGAACGGAATCAAGTAATGAAAAACTTGATCATCAACCAGGATCGAGAAATTCGATCATCTGCATCTCCTTATCTGAAGACGGAACTCTTGATCATCAACCATCACTTCTTTTTGCATACAAGTTGGTCTGAAATTTGTCATGGATTTTATCAAGGGAGAAGTTCGATCATCTAACAGGAGTTACTTAGAAGAGCCATCTGAAATTAGCAGTTCATAGAGAACTCAAGCAACAACATCGACCAAAAGGAAAATTTGTTTCCATGTGATTCAGTTTTGAGCATAAGGCCCACTCTCATCAATCACAAACTGCGCGGATCACAATCAGGAGAACTGTCTTATCTCTCTCTTTTTTTTCTTTTTATTTTTCTTTTTTTTTTTTGTCTCTCACACCGAATTTCATAAACTTGCATTGTCATTTAATCTATCGCTCCATTGAAAGACCAAATAATCCCAATTGCTAAAATTTAGGGGCTTCTTTCTTTGCTGCGCACACTGGACCTCTCTCTCGCTCTCTCTCTCTCTAGTAGGACTACTGTCACTCTCAAGATCTAAATAAAACCACTTCCTTCCATCTAACCCAAATAGTACTCCACACCCAAATAATACCTAGTTTCTTTCTCATGACTAACTACTCTCTTTCTCTCTCTCTACTGCTGAGCGCACTGCACACAAGGGGGAGATGGCTCCTCGTCTTCGTCATAGGCCTCAGTCAAGGTAAGCGTGTTCTACAGAGAGATCCATCCTAGTTCCTTTTGAACTTTAGGTGCTCTTTCAATTGCAATGCAAAGACGATGTCACCTGTTACTGTATCCGGTGCTTCATCAGCTTCACCCTGAAACACAACATTCTGGCCATTCTGCATTCCTGAAATCGGTATGGAATTTGTAGCATGAATGGGCAAAGAAACTAGAGACCTTCGATCTAATCTGAGAGTTGATGACTCTATTGCTCTATACCCTGTTAGAATTTGTGGGAGCATAGAATGGAGAGAGAAGAAAAGAGAACACAACATTTGCATGGCTCAGGCTGAAGCCTTACGTCCACGGATCCAATGTCTAACTGGCTATATCTTCATTATTTTATATGAATGTTTACAGCAATAAGTACATTTGTATATATATGACAATCACATAATTACATGAGATAAATATAATATGATAACTTGATGACCAAGTAACTTGGTTTCTATCTTCTCACTACCTAACCTTATCAAGAGATATATACCTATATATCCATAATGATGTATATCAATATGAACCTGAGATATCCATATCCTAACACTTGATGCTAATGGGAAACAAATTCAAGGTACCTCTGATCTACCCCATTCAATTCGTTTTAATGAGGTTTGTTAAGCCACTAGAGAACTAGCAGAGCATGCTTCAGAAAGTGTAGAACTCCATGCATTTATAATGTTTGAACTATCAAGTACACTTTTAAATGTTAAGGCTAAGATTGGGGGTGTGGTGTTACCAGATCGTGCTTTTAAGACCCCTTGCAGTAGTCATAAAGAGAATATGATTGTCGGCAATAGCAACGGAGTCGAGGTTAAGGGACATGCATGCTATAACATCCTTGAGCCCCCTCGGGCACGAACAAAGGGGAGACCTACCAATGATAGATATGTATCTCAAGCTGAGATAGAAGCAGAGAAAAGGAATTGTCCATCTCTCACACGTTCAAAGTATGAATGAACTATTCCTCATCGTACTCCATGTGATTTTAATATGAATTCTTTAAATATTAATATTTGAAATGGGTTTTCTTTGTTTAGGTTAAATGTAAATATAAGATGCACGGATGGGTCATGTGAGAATATGGAACATGCTGAGTAATGGTAAGAATTTTTAGAGATTTGCATTATATTCAGTAAAATAGTATTTTTTGCGTTGAATTTGCATTGTAAGAAATTTGTTTGCATTGAAATTCTAATGCTTGTGTGGTTGTTGATAATGTAGGTAAAACATATTTCTTATGCTTATGTGGATGCAAAGGGTGTTGTTCTTTTGCATCAAAAGTTGGCTGGTAAATAATATTTCTTATCGTGTAGTTTATTCATAAATTTACCTTATTTAAGCATTGTGGTACTTCTATCCATGCATGTATTACTTACTGATGGTCATATAGTTGCAAACACCGATTGATGGAGGACTTCACATTTCACTTGATGTTTCCAAGTCATAAAACAATGCCTACACTACCTCCAATGAATTTACCTTGTTTCATGGTTATTACTTGCATGTCCATCCACAATAGATGGTGGTAGTGGTAGATTAGATTAGAATGTAGTGAGGTGAATATTTTAATTATTTGTAAACTTTAATACTACACCTTTTGGAGGGTGTTCCTTTTGGAGCCATTTGACATGTTTTTCTCTTATGGGACCATGTATCATTTACTTTTTATGGATGTCTTCGAACTTTGACAGTGTGAAATTGGTTTGTTTTAATTAGCAATGTGAAATTGGTTTGTGGTGTGTTCATTGTTTGTATTGATTTGTTATCTTAGGGCTGTCTCATTATCTTGGGATAGTGCCTAATTGGGTTTGGAATTTATGACAGGTTTTGTATGGTATATACCTCGAAAAACCAAAAATATGGCAGCAGTGCCCAATTGGGTTTGGAATTTACGACAAGTTTTGTATGATATATGGATTGAAAAACCAAAACTATGGCAGCACTGCCCAATTGGGTTTGAAATTTATGACAGGTTTTGTATGATATATGGCGTGAAAAACCAAAAATATGGCAGCAGTGCCCAATTGGATTTGGAATTTACGATAGGTTTTCACAGACGCATTCTTTTAACATGTGGGTACCTAGCATGTTACTCACAGGTTTATTATGGCAATTTTGCACAAATGTATTTAAGGGCTTGTTTGGGTACATGCACTTTAAGGTATGAATTTCTAATATCTTGGATTTTTCCAAAATCCACCGTTTGGATCGCTTAACGACTAGGATACTTAAAATCAGGAAAATCAAAATCATGGAAATAAGACCTACTTTTCCATGATTTCATTTGCACATCAAAACTTGTTTTTTTGCATTTCCAAAGCCTATGGATTTCACTCATTGGTTCCCTCCACCCAAAACATAGGGAGCATTTGGTAGGTATGAAAATTTTAGAGAGAGAAAGTACCTAAATTTTTTAAAGAGAGAAACTATTTCAAAACTTTTAGAGAGAAAAGCTATCTCAAATTTAATTTTTAGAGAGAGAAAGTACCAATTTTATTTAGAGAAATGAACTATCTCAAAATTTTAGATATAGAAACTATCTCACATTTTAACTTTTAGAGAGAGAAAGTATGTTAAAATTTTAGAGAGAGAAAGTACGAAGATGTTTTAGAGAGATAAACTATCTCAAAATTTTAGAGAGAGAAACTATCTCATATTTTAAGTTTTAGAGAGAAATTATCATATTTTAAAGAGAAAGTACATGAAAATTTTTAGAGAGAGAAACTATCTCAATTTTTTAGAGAAAGAAACTTTTCAAAATTTTCAAAGAGGGAAACAATCTCATATTTTAATTTTTAGAGAGAAAAATCATATTCAATTTTAGAGAGAGTACCTAAAAAGTTTTAGAAATAGAAACTATCTCAAAAATTTTTAGAGAGACAAACTATATCAAATCTTAAGTTTTATAGAGAGAAAGTATTCTTAAAATTATAGAGAGAGAAAATATTCTTAAACTTTTAGATAGAAACTATTATAAATTTTAGAAAGAGAAACGGCCAAAAAAAAAATTAGAGCGAAATATCTTGTTTTATAGAGAGATAAACTATCTCGAATTTTGAGTTTTAGAGGGAAACTATCTCGAATTTTGAATTTTAAAAACAGAAAATATATGGAAATTTTAGAAATAGAAATTATATCAAATTTTAGAGAGAAAAACCACCTAAAAATTTTTAAAGATAGAAACTATTTCAAATTTTTTGGAGAGAGAAACTATCGCAAAATTTATGTTTTAGAGAGAAAAGGTATATTAAAACTTTTAAGAGATAAATTGTATCAAATTTTAAATAGAGAAAGTGCATGAAATTTTTAGAGAGAGAAACTATTTCAAAAAAAAATTAGAGAGAGAAACTATCTCAAAATTTAAGTTTTAGAGAGAAAAAGTATCGCAAATTTTTAACTTTAGACAGAGAAAGTATACAAAAATTTAGCGAGAAAATCAAATTTTAAAGAGAGCAACTATTTCAAAATTTTAGAGAGACAAACCATATCAAATAATAGAGAGAGAAACTATCTCAAAAAATTTATAGATACACTATCCCCAATTTTGAGTTTTAGAAAGAGAAAGTATATAAAATTTTTAGAAAGAGAATTTATGTCAAGTTTTGTTATCAAACAATGGACATAGAAGTGATTGTAAGGAATCCATGAATTTTATATACTTTATCCAAACAAAAGATTTAAGGAATCCATGACACAAATCATTGATATTGAAAATCCATAGATTTCTTTTGATTTCAAATATCTAATATTCCTGATTTCCTCCTAGCCAAATAAGGCCTTAAAGGGACATGCCTTTCTCGAGTTGTTTCGATTCTCAAATTAACACGCTGGACCAGCTCTAAGTCAAATAAGCGGCCACATGTCGATATCTATTTTAAACTCTGCTGTCCATATCTCACTCCCTATATTTCATTGCACAAACAAGTGTGTGCTGTCCAACATGTGAATGATAAATTTTTGAGAAGCGGGTAATGATGCATTTAGACTCACAATAAATTGAGCCATTGGAACATCACTACAAACCAACACCAGAAACAAATTACATATATATACATAAAAGTTCTGTAATACCTGACCACTATAATGAAATCGAAGTCTTTGTTTTTCTATAAGAATAGAAGCGTCTCAACGAAGACTGAAGTATATAAGACTACATAGAAAATTTGCACACAATTTGAAGGGCAATGACTGAAAACACATGCAACTGTAAGAAAGAATGACATATTTTCACATGGCTGAATTTCAGCTTTTATTGCACATTTTTTTTATAGCCCTCAATAAATGGCACAATCGCACTGGCCATAGTTCAAATGATCAATCCACCCATTTAAATAATTCTAGATGCTTGAACTCTCGTTCGCTATCAATGCACAATAAAAAATCAATACATAATGTCCTTGAGATAATATCCTTGAATTAGAATTGAATGGCAAATAATATATATTTACATTACCAAAAGAACCCTTTTGTTACTTTCAACTACAACATTTTTTGTAAAAGGAGAATAAGTTGAATTCTACAAAAGGAATAATTACATTAATAAGAAGGCAACCCTTAGTAAAAAAGCAATTCCAAGTCAGAAAGTATCACATGTTTCTAATATGGACTATAAAAATAAAAAAGATGAATGCAAGCAATTACACATTTATTATACACAAAAAATACAAAAATTGTTGCAAACGCCCAAAGGCACCGAGTAAGAATTGATGCATGCGCCCTATGGCAACGAGTATCATATCATTGCCAACACTTGTTTCTTGATTGAGCATGACACATTCTTCTGATTCTTGCATTGGATTCCACGGCCGTGTATTGCGATGTCTTAAATTGACATTTTCCACGACGGTATTATATTCATCACACCATTGGGAGAGCCCACATATGTGACATTTATAGTACATCCTGTTCGGGTTATTTTGGCTTGTTGATGGGTTTTTAGCACAATTTATACTGCACTTTGGGCATCGTCGAATTGTTTATCCTCAATTACTTATAGAATCAGATGACATTGTTAGGGCATACAATAATCGCAACCACACTATGAAGGACTCAATAAGTACGTATTTCAAACACATCGTAACATTCATTGCAAATATATCAATAATAATTTTAACAATAACCACAACAACAACAACCATCACCACCTCTATGATGAGGCTCAGAACACTCAATAGAGCAACATCAATTCCACCTTGTTTGAACCATTAAGAAACCAATATTCATGATGATTGAAAGGAAACAAACCTAATGAAAAAAAAAATCAATCACTTAACAAAGCAACATCAATGCATGCCATTTGACAATTTAAAAAAAAAAATTTCTCCAAATTATGACTTCACAGAGCAACATCAATTCCACCCTGTTTGAACCATTAACAAACCAATATTCTTGATGATTGAAAGGAAACAAAACGAATGAACATAAAGAAATCATTTAACAGAGCAACATTAATGGATGCCATTCGAGTATTAATTTTTTTTTTTTTTTTGTCCAAATTATGACTTCACAGAGCAACATCAATTCCACCCTGTTTGAACCATTAACAAACCAATATTCTTGATGATTGAAAGGAAACAAAACTAGTGAACATAAAGCAATCACTTAACAGAGCGACATTAATAGATGCCATTTGAATATTAATTTTTTTTTTTTTTTTTTCCAAATTATAACTTCACAGAGCAACATCAATTCCACTCTGTTTGAACTATTGACAAACCAAAATGCTTCATGATTGAAACGAAACAAACCTGATGAATATAAAGTAATCACTTCACAGAGCAACATCACCTTGTTTGAACCATTGACAAACCAAAATGCTTGATGATTGAAAGTAAACAAACCTAATGAAAGAAAATCAATCACTTAACAGAGCAACATCAATGGATGCCATTCGACAATTTATAAAAATAAAAATAAAATCTCCAAATTATGACTTCATAGAGCAACATCAATTCCACCCTGTTTGAACAATTAACAAACCAACAAGCTTGATGATTGAAAGTAAACAAACTTAATGAAAAAAAATCAATCACTTAACGGAGCAACATCAATGGATGCCATTTGACAATTTAAAAAAAAAAAATCTCCAAATTATGACTTCACAGAGCAATATCAACTTCACCCTAATTGAACCATTAAGAAACCAAATAGCTTCATACAAAGCTATTATGTGAAGTTAAAAATAAAAACCCTAAATTGACAAACCTATAAGCAATGAAGAAAAAGCCCTAATATGTGAAGTCATAAAATGAAACCAATTTGGCATTAATCCATTCCTTCGTTGTGCTCTGTGGAGAAAGAGAGGTGCTTTGCTTTCTTTGTCTTGTTGCCCAAATGAGAGAGAGAGAGAGAGAGAGAGAGAGAGAGATGGCCTTGTCTGGTTGAGCTCTAGAGAGAGAGAGAGAGAGATGGCCTTGTCTGGTTGAGCTCTAGAGAGAGAGAGAGAGAGATAGGTTTTGCAGTAGAGGGAGAGAGCCTCCTTCAGCGTGATGGAGTTTTACTAAGTTGAGAGAGAGGGGTTTCGACAGAGGAATTTTACTTAGATGAGCAAGAGGGGTTTCGGCAGAGGAGTAACTAAATAGAAGAAATAATTAAGACATATATATTAACATTTATACAATAAAGTTGTAAGACTTACATGATAGTCTTGAAGAAACAAATGATATACCAACAAAGTGGTTCCTCTTCTTCAAAAGACTCAAACAACTTAAGCAAAGCTTACAGTCAAACAATAAGAAAGACCCAGACAAGCAAACACTAAGACACTCCCAAGATAATGTGCTCTCTCCTTTGGTTTGGCCTCCTTATATAGAGAATGAGGGGTCGGATTTCAAATGGTTTCAAATCCGCACAGACACACAAAAAGTAAGATGCTTTGGAAAAGTCATAATGCCTTTAATAAAAGAAAAAGTAAAAGTAATATTCTTCTATTGTGACCAATTTGTCGGTAGCAATAATGCTCCTTTTTCTGTAGAAACAGTAACCAACTTATCGGTGCTCTTCATTATAAATTTAGGTACACGTGTCCTAAATGTATTTGGAGTCGTACCTTTCCTTGCTCTTAATTCAATGTGGAGAATGTAATCCCTGCACAGTCATTGCCATTTAACGGGCTATAAACCGTCGTTTCTTTGTCTTTTGTTGGAGTTGATATTTTGTCTTCTTTTTCTTCCTGGGCTAATAGCAGCTTCTTTCTAAGCTCAGCTTTTGATAGTGTAGGGTTTTTATGTTGCATTAATGTAATGTATTAAGAAAAACTCATATTAGAACTCGGTGAGGAAGAGGGTATCATTTTCATGTGAATATTCTCTGGGTTCAGGGAATCATTCTTGTAACTATCCCACCATTTTATTGATATCTGTCGGCGTAATTCCGGGATATAATACCATTGATCCCTGTCATCCTCAGAGAGCTGATATGCTCATTTTAATATCAAGGGGACATGATATAAGGCCATAAAATATGATGATAGTCTCTTTTTTTTAGACTATTTTTATTATAATCAGAGAATTTTCTCTGTGAAATTTGTAATTTTTGAGAAAGTATCTGGCTACATGATCTCCATAACATAAACCAACTTTTAAACCAGTTAGGAAACTCTATTGATTCAGTTCTTTTAAATTGTACGTATAAGTTATGTGTGGTTTTTGTATTTTGGTAGGCAAAAACCTCATCCCATGCCTTTATATATTCAAAATAATAGTAGGATTTATTTTTAAATCCTTTAGTATTCAACATCCTTGGCTTTAAAGGATTTAATCCCAGGCTCTATAAGATATGATTTTATGGATTTGAAATTTCGACTATGCTATTTCAAAGTCATTATTTCTATAATGGTGTACTATAGACATCGAACATGTTTTCATCAGTATGGTTTCATACCATTCTCTACAATTGTCTCCCATATTGGGCTGAAGGTGATTGCATAAGTATATAGTTGCTATCTCAATAGGGTCCTTTTCCCTGTGATCATTTTCAATAATTATCAACGGTATATATGTTGTTTCAAGGAACGGGGTTCTATTTGCACTTTGATTATTTGTACTTATAGCGGATTGTTGGGGAGATAGATCAATCTCCTGAACTTGCTTTCGTATTAAAGATTTTTTAGTAGATTGGGAAGCTGGGCTTTTTCCCAAGCTAGAACTATGTGAGGCTAGACTTTTTTTTGGATTATTATATGGGGCCAGGCTCTTGCCTTGGCTGAGAACTATATCCATTAGCTGATATTGGCTTCTCCTTCCCTTCCTTAAAAAATTCTCGAGTCAAAAAGTCAGGAAAATGGTTATGTTTACCATTAATATGCTCAACATCAAAATCAAACTAGGAAAGAAATCCTTGCCAACAAGCAAAAAAAATTTTTGCAACGAGATTTTTTATGTCTTTCTCAAGAATATCTTTAGCAGATTTGCAATCAGTTCGAATGAGAAATTTTTTATTAAGTAAATCACTTTGAAATGTAGTTACACAATGATCTATGACTAAGATTTCTTTTTTGACAGTGCAATAGTTTTATAGAGCAGGATTCCAGGGTTTGGAAGTAAACCGTACTAACTGTTCTTGGTTTTGGGATTTCTGTTTCAGTATTCCTCCTAATTCTAGTTCAGAAACGTCCATTTCAATAATTTTGAAAGCTATAGGATCCGATAATGCTAAGCAGGGTAATTCTTTAGCTTTTAATTTTAGTTTTTTAACAGTCATTGTATGTTCATTTGTTCAACCAGGAGAGTTCTTTTTTTACCTTTGAAATAAAGGTTTAGCATCTAAAGCCAAGTCTTTGTAAAAGTCAGATATCAAGGAATCTTTGTAATTCAATTTTGTCTTTAATAATATCCGGGAATTTTGATGCAAATTCACTTGCCCTGTCGATAGGAATAATCCTTCCTTGGAAAATATTATTTCCAAGAAACCTTATTTTTATTTTAAAAAGGTTTATCTTTTTTGCTGAAACAACTAATCCAACATTTTTTATAGCTTTCAAAAATATTTTTAGATGTTTCCAATGTTGGTCAATGGTTTCTGAATAAACGAGCACATCATCAATGTAAACAATCATAAATTTAGTATAGGGATTAAAAATGTTGTTCATGATATTTTGGAATTCAGAAGGCGCATTTTTCAAACCAAAAGGCATGACATTCCATTCATAATGCCGAATGGAACATTGAAAGCAGTTGTATATCTATCTTTTTCTAATATCTGAATCTGCCAATATCCTGATTTTAAATCAAATTTTGAGAAAATACAAGCATTGATCAATCTATCTAAGAGATCTCTTTTATTTGGTATGGGATATCGAATCCATCTCAACGCTTTGTTTAAAGGTTTGTAATTTATAACCAGTCGAAGAGCTCCCCTTTCAATTTCGGAAGCTTTTTCAACATAGAAAGATGCACAACTTCATGGTGAGGAACTTTTTATGATAAGTTTCTTATCAAGTAATTCTTGTATTTCAGTTTTACAAATTGTCAGGAGCCTACTATTCATTTGAATAGGTCTAGCTTTAGCAGGAATTATTTGTTCATTAAAATCTGGTTCATAAGGAAGCTCAATAATATGATGTTCCTACTCCAAAAAGCGTTAGGAAAATCAGCACATATTTCTTGTTCCAGCATTAGTTTAAAATTGCTGATTTTATTGTGCATCTGGGATGTCATAAGCTTTTCATCAATGGTTTTATATTTGACTTCTTCTTTTAAATGAAAAAAGAATTTTTTCTTTGTAGATATTTTATTTTTAATATTATTTATCTCATGGACTCTGGGTTTATCTATAAATTCAAATTTTACCTCATGTCCCTCAATATCAGCTTTTATTCCAATGTTATCAATTTTTATAGGATAAAGCATATTTAAGAAAAGAGTTCCAAGTATAACCGGTTGGCTTAACCTTTAACCATGATAAATAGAAATTTAAAGCATGCACCATTATTATAGACCGCAGCATCAGATAGTTTATAGTTTATCAACATATTGCTTCCGTCAACGGTGTTTAAGACCTGTGTTATTTTGCTAAAGTATTTTTTTGGAATTAGGCCTTCATTTATACAATTCAAATCTGCCCCTGAATCTATGAGAGCAGTGGTTTGGAAAGTATATTCTTTTTGGACAACTATTTTAACAATGGTGAACCATCTCTGGGTTATGACTTTGTCTAACAGATTCACATATTCATAGTTTTCTAACATATTAAATTTAGTTGAAGTGTTAGGAATATCATTTTCTAGAACTTTAGGGAAAGTATCTTCGGCTTCAGGAGGAAGAAGATTATGATGGTAATCAACTATCAGGTTTCTGAATTCTTCTTCAGTATTCTCATTATGATTATCTTCTTTTCCAAAAAAGGTATTTGCCAATTATAAGATTTGAACTCTAGTTTTTAGAGTTATAACTTCATTGCGTACTTCATTTATCTTACCTTTTAACTCGGGGATCAAAGGTTCCCTTTGAGTTTGTGTTTGTTTTTTTACTCTCTTTAGAATATCAGTAAAACTATAGTCTTCCCTAATAGGGATGGGAGATGGTTTAAGAGTAGTGGAACTGGAAGGTTCTTTGGCCATATTTATATATTGCATCAAGGCATCTTTTTTAGTCTCTAGGTCGCTTATTTTACCAATTAAGTCTATGATTAAATTTTCTTCTTTTGCTAGTGTGCTTAAGTTTAAACCATGCATATCAGTAGTAGCCTTTAAAAAATTACACTGGTAGTTATTATCAAGCATATCCTCGGAATCTGAATCAGAGTCTGCGCTTGTAAAGATCAAATCTTCATCATCTATCTCCCCAATAAGTATTTCACTATCAGAGTTAGAAGACTCATCAGAGGCATCTCTTTTTATTAAGAGGATTTCAAATAATTGTTTTTTAATAACTAAATCTATTTCAACTGCATTAATTTTCTTTTTCACTCTGCATTTATTTTTATAATGTCCTACCTTCCTGCAATTGTAGCAAACTGGTATTTTTCTTTTTCTCCTTTGTTTAAAAGAATGGTCTTATAAATTTCTTTTAGGAAAAGTATATTTCTCCCTCTTGAATATTTAGACTTTGTTTTACGTAAGTTTTTATATTTTTGTTTATGGGTAGGATTGGAAGTAGGCAAAGTGTTATACCCGAATTGTTTGCAAAAATCTCCTAATTTCTTTTTCTCAGTCATTCTTTGCTTTTCTAATTGTCTTCTCAATTGTAGGTCTGTGCATAATGCAAGACCTTCATCACAGATTTATGTTGAGAGTTCTCCAAGTGTATAGAGGGAGTAAGGAATAATTCCTCCATGCTTATTTTTAAGCTTTTTCTTAACCTCTTCGGCGAACAGATGGAGAAGTCCAGCTATGAATTTTTCTTTCCAATGATCGGCTTTACTATCCTCTCTAGATAATAATCTAGAGTAAAAAAAGTATTTATACCATTTAAAGTGTGAGAGGGTTGTAAATTTGACAGTAAGTCCTCAGACCTAATAGATAAAAGAGACGTACTCCCTATAAAATGAAGTGTAATAGTGTAGATTAGAGTATTAACTGTGTCTCCCTCGTCTACAATGGTTTCTTGCACCTGTCCTGGTCCAATTTCAGTTTTAACCACTCAATTCTTAGTGGCATTCAAAATTTGATCTTTGGCTTCTTCATCCATATGAAAATCCCACCAACCTCTAAGCCATCCTGTAAAACCACATATAATGGCTTTGACAATCTCATGATATTTATTTCGCTTGCTTTATAAGGAGTGACATACATCGTCATATGTTTCATAAGGTCAAGAATTTGGTTTTTCGACATGCCGTCTATATTCCAATTTACAATAGACCTCCCTGAATATTGCACAGAGCTAGCAATAAGTTCATCTTCTATTTGGAGATCTACCGGAGTAGGTCTAGGATAATACATCCTAGTTGGGGCTACATGCCTAGGTTTTCTTCCATAACATATTCGATTAATATCTAAGCTTTCGGGTCTAAAAGCCTTCTCTAACTCAAATATTTTTTGGTTTGAAAAACTATCATCTTTTTGAAGAACTTGTACCTTATCAATTGTTTTCCCCTTACCATCTATGTTTAGTTTTTCAAGTCGTTTGACCAACTCATTCACCAATTCTTTTTTGTCCTCTTTTTTCTTCTAAGTTAAATTTTTCTGCTGCTATATTTGGTGGTGGTTTAAATAAGACTGTTCATTTTTCCCTCTCCTCCTTTTTCTCTTGAGGTCTTATTTTATTTAGTACATTTTCTATTCTGCTAGTTTGCTTTCCTATAGTTTGTAGAAAGAGATTTGTATAGTTATTTTGCTCTATTATATGAGGTATTCTTTCGAGTTTGGCCATATGATTGTTAGATTCTTTGGGCCCTATCTTAAAAGGTGAAACTTTTATTTCATGTTTTTCTCTTCTTAATTGTAAACTTGATTCAGGGGGGTGGATAGATTCTATCTTTTCACCTTTAATTGTATTAAAAGTTTGAAAGGTATTTTGAACTGTATTTATTTTAAATTCTGGATACCTAATCCCTTTTTTTTTTAGAATATATCTGAGCCATTTAAAGAATTTGACATTTGTTTTGTGCTGTAACATAAATTTATTAAATTTTATATGAAAAGCATTTTTCAATTTTTCATTAAATTCTTACAAAAACCATTCTCTTATTTGTTTGTTTTCTTCTGAGAAAATATTTTCGGATCCACTCTTTATTAATAATAAATTCATCAGACTTTTGGATGGTGAGAATTTCGAAATCGAATTCAGAAAGAGTTGGTTCTTCATGTTCAATTTGAGAAGAACTGGGGGTATCAACCTTATAAATAGGGTGTTGGACTTGGTTTGAAGCTTTTCTTAGTCTTTCAATAACTATCCTCTCATTATGAGCTTTTTCATAATCAGTTTGAGGAATAGAGGAGATTGAAGTTCTAGGTGGAACTCTGAGATGTGTATTAGAAATATTCAGCTTAGTGCTCTTAGAGGATGAGAACTGTATTTCTATATCTCCATCAGGATATTCCACTATTTGTTTAGGTTCTTTATTTTTCGGGTTCTTAGTCCGGGTTTCAGACTGGAGTGACCATTTTTCAGATAATTTTACCTGTTTTCAAGATATAGACCTAGGTATTACAGGATTGGATTTATCCATATTAGTCTGGAAGAAAATAGTTTGCCCTTTAGTATTTATTTGCCTAGCATTAAGACAAAGATTGTTCATAACCTTATAACAGATCCTATAAGCAAAGGCTAGGTTTTGTGTTCCTGGATCCATATTAAAACCTTGAGTCTTAAGGGTAAGAGTTAAAACTTTTAACAGATTAGGATTCGTAAAGCTATTGAGAAATTTGGAAAGCAGTTGAAGCATATAGGTCCATTATATAAAGTAGATTCTACGATTCCTAACAAAGAAGCGGTAAATCGTATGTCTATTATCTCTTAAACAAAGTAGTATATAATTGTTTAATCCTATTCTTGTTAAGGGTTTCACAGCTATTTGGACAAGACCTATGTGAAGATAGTTGTAATCCTTCTTTTTATACTCTTCAATCATTCTAGTTAATAAAAGTTGAAAACTATCTTGAGTTTTCATGACAGAAATAGTTTTTTCAATAGTTTTAATTGAAAAACTTATTCTGAATCAAAAGTCTATTTCTTATAAACATCAACTGTGGGAACTTTTGGGATATTCCAATTTTGGATTTGTTTGTCAATATTATCGGTAATCACTTCTTCCTTATTATTAACTCGAAGAGTATTACTACTGGAACTAGAAACGGTTCTATTCGATAATGTTCTGAATAAATTTGTCATTTTAATCTTGGTATTTCCCGAAGTTAACTGGAAACAGTCCCTACACCTTACTACCCTTCTTGCTAATGGTGGTTTTTGAGTCACAATGACTTTAGGGATTTTGACAAGATTTAAATGAGCAAGAATGTTACGTTCACCTCTGAATACAACTTGGCTCTAATACCATAAATAGCGGAAGAAACAAACGGAAAAGTCAATTATCGATAAAACAAAAGGAAGAGTCAATAGTCGATAATTTGTAAGTGGAAATAAAGATCATGAGATTGCCAAAGCCATTATTTGTAGTTTTACAGGATGGCTTAGAGGTTGGTGGGATTTTCATATGGATGAAGAAGCCTAAGATCAAATTTTAAACGCCACTAAGCAATGGGTGGTTAAAACTGAAATTGGATCAGGATAGGTGCAAGATAACTGTCCTCTCATTATGAGCTTTTTCACATTCAGTTTGACGAATAGAGGAGGTCAAAGTTCTAGGTGGAACTCTGGGGTATGTATTAGAAATACTCATCCTAGTTCTCCTAAAGGGTGGGAACTGTATTTCTATTTCTCCATCAGGATATTAAACTATTTGTTCAGGTTCTCTATTTTCAGGGATCGTAGTCTGGGTTTCAGACTGGAGTGACCATTTTTCAGGTAATTTTACCGATTTCCAAAATACAGACCTAGGTATTACAATATTAGATTTGTCCATATTAGTTTGGAAGAAAATAGTTTGCCCTTTAATATCCATTTGCTTAGCATTAGGGCAAAGAGTATCCATAACCTTATAATAGATCCTATAAACAAAGGCTAGGCTTTGTGATCTAGGATCCAACGACTTTAGGGATTTGAGAAGATTTAAATGAGCAAGAATGTTCAGTTCACCACTAAATACAACTTGGCTCTGATACCATAAATAATGGAAGAAACAAAAGGAAGAGTCAATAGTCAATAAAACAAAAGGAAGAGTCAATAGTCGATAATCACTAACAATTTAATAATAACATAAGAAATAAAACAAAATGAGTAACTAAATAGAAGAAATAATTAAGACATATATATTAACATTTATAGAACAAAGTTGTAACACTTACATGATAGTCTTGAAAAAAAAAATGATATACCAACAGAGTGGTTCCTCTTCTTCAGAAGACTCAAACAACTTAAACAAAGCTTACACTCAGACAATAAGCAAACACTCAGACAAACAAACACTCAGCCACTCCCAATATAAGGTACTCTCTCCTTTGGTCTGGCCGCCTTATATAGAGAAGGAGGGGTCGGACTTCAAATGGTTTCAAATCTGCACCGACACACAAAAAGTAAGATTCTTTGGAAAAGTATAATGCTTTTAGGAAAATAGAAAGTAAAAGTAATATTCTTCTACATTGACCAATTTGTCGGTGGCAATAATGCTCTTTTTTTCTATAGAAACAGTGACCAACTTGTCGGTGCTCTTTATATATATATATATATATATATATATATATATATATATATATATATATATATATATGGAAAATGCTTAGATTAGCCTACTAGCACATATGAACATATGAGCCCAAACGCCTTTATTGAATTTGGGTCGATCTGACAATCACGACCTCATTTCGTGTTTGAATGTCAATGTTTTTTATACAAATATAAATAACTTGAAACTTTAGGTGTTCATTCTTCTCATCATGACGCACCTAATAAAACTATTTAAAAAATAATTTGAAATAATTAAATTGACCAAATACCCCCGAAACACTTTAGGGGTATTTTGGCCAATTTAATTCTGGTAAATTTTTTTTTGATATTTTTATTAGATGGAAAGTGCTGAGATTAACCCACTAGCTCATATGAACATATGAGCCCAACAGTTCAGATTGAATTTGGGTCGATCTAATGGTCACGACCTCATTTCGTATTTTTTAAGTTTTTTTCTACAAATCCAAATGGCTTGAAATTTTAGGCATTAATTCTTCCCATTAAAGTACACCTAATAAAAATATTTAAAAAGTAATTTGAAAAACTAAATTGATTAAAATAACCCAAAATATTTAAGAGGTATTTTAGTCAATTTATTTCTTGCAAATTATTTTTTTGATATTTTATTATATTCTTATATTTTTTTAAGAATATATGCCTAAAATTTCAAGGTATTTGGATTTATAGAAAAAAATTAAAATTAAAACATGAAATGAGATCGTGACGGTCTCATCACTCATATATATATATATATATATATATATATATATATATATATATATATATATATATATATATATATATATATATATATATATATATTGATTCCCCTTCCGCTATTTATGATATCAGAGCTAGTTTTATTCAGTAGAAAATTGAACAAGTTTGTACATTTATCTGGTTAACATACCCAAAGTCTCTGTGACCCAAAGACCACGGGGAGCCAGGAAGGCCATAAGGTGCAGGGACTGTTTCCGGTTGACTCAGGGAAAGAAAACTAAGATAAAATGGCAAATTTGTTTAGAACAGTATCAAATAGAACCGCTTCTGGTAGTTCTAGTAATAATACTCTAGGAGTAAATAATAGAGAAGAAATAATAATAGATAATATTGAGAAACAATTGCAAAACTGGAATATTCCAAAGGTCCCTACAAATGCTATTTATAAAAGGGGAACATTTGAATTTAAAAGTAGTTTTTCAATAAAAAAAATTGAAAAAACTCTCTCAGTTATGGAAAATCAAGATAGCTTTCAACTCTTTTCAACTAGAATGATTGCAGATCATATAAAAAGGGGTTATAACTATCTTCACATAGGTCTTGTATAAATAGCAGTAAAACCATTAACTAGAGAAGGATTAAACAATTCGTTTTACTCTTTCTAAGAGATAATAGACATAGAAGATTCAATGACTCTCTTTTAGGGATCGTTGAGTCGAGTGTCTGTAATGGACCCATATATTTCAACTGCTTTCCAAATTTTTCTGTGTCCTTATTCGATCCAAATCTTTGGTTTTTGAATCGTTTGAGGAAGTTGGTATTTTAACTTCCACTTCTTCCAGGGCAAAGAGTAATTTTCTCCTGAGCTATGCTTTTGATAGAGTAGGATTTTTTTGTTGCATTAGAGCAATGTAGTCGGAGAATCCCATATCTGATTTTGGTAAAGAGTTCGGAATTGCCTTCATACAGATTTTTCCTGTATCTAGAGAATCATTCTTATAGTTGTCCTGGTCTGAATCATCTTCAGAAATTTAGTAGGACCATTTTAAAATCCAGAGAACTTGATATAGGGTCATGAAATATATGTGATAATCTCGTTTTAGACTAGCTTTATTATATTCAGAGAATTTTATCTGTGATATTTGGAATTTTTTTAGAAGTATTTGGCTTAATGATCCCCATAACAAAAACCAACTTTTACACCAGTTTGAAAATTCTATTGGCTCAGTTATTTTAAACTGCACATACCAGCTGTGTATATTTTTTACATTTTGGTAGGTAAAGACTTCGTCCCATGCCTTAATGTATTCAAAATAATGATAGGATTTGATTTTAAATCCTTTGGCAATTAGTGCCCTTGATTTTAAGGGATTCAGACCCCAGTCATTATAAGAGATAATCTTATGTATTTGAAATTTTGAATATGCTATTTACGAGTCATTGTTTTTATAGTGGTGTACTATTGACATCGACCCGGTTTCCATTAAAATAGCTTCATACCATTCTCTACATCTTTTTCCCATATTAGGATATAGATGATGGCGCAGATATATGGCGGCTAATTCAACAAGATCTTTTTCCCTGTGTTTATTTTCTATTATGATTAGCGGGATATAGGCTGTATCAAGAAATGGAGTTCTATCAAGGTTTGGACTATTATAGCTCAGAGGGGATTGTTGAGGAGATATTTGAATCTCTTGAGCTTGCTTTTATTATTAAAGCATTCGGATTTGATGAGGATGCCAAGGATTTTCCTGGGATAGAACTATTTGTAGCCAGGTATTTTCTTGGATTATTATATAAAGTCAGGCCTTTTCCTAAGCTAGGGACAATATCCATCGGCTGTATTCTAGGTTGTTGGCTTCTCCTTCCCCCTTGCAAAAATTCTCTAGTCACAAAGTTAGGAAGATGATTATTTTTCCCTTGAATATGTTCAATATCAAAATCAAAAGCGGAAAGAATACCTTGCTATCGAGAGAAAATTTACTTGGCGACGAGATTTTTGACATCCTTTTCTAAATTGTCTTTGGCTGATTTGCAATCAGTCCGTATGAGGAATTTTTTGTTAAGTAGGTCACTTTGAAATTTTGTGACACAATGTATTATTGCTAAGACCTCCTTTTTAACAGTAGAATACTTCTATTGTGCCAGTTTTCAGGTTTTAGAGGTAAAGCGTATAAGTTGTTCCTCATCTAGGATTTTATATTTAAGGATACCTCCTAATCCTATTACAGAAGCATCTGTTTCAATAATCTTAAAAGCTGTAGGATTGGATAGGGCTAACAGGGTAATTCTTTGGCCTTTTGTTTTGATTTTTTGACTGCCATGATATGCTCATTAGTCCACTCTGGAGGATCCTTTTTTAGTCTCTAGAATAAAGTTTTAGCATCTAAGGCTAAATCTTTATAAAAATTTGAAATATAATTTAGACATCTCAAAAATCTCTGTAATTCTTTTTTATCTTTTATGATGTCAAGAAATCTGGAAGAAAATTCAATTGTCTTATCGATAGAAATCAACCTTCCTTGAAAGATATTATGCCCAAAAAACCTAATTTTTGTTTTAAAAAGATTTATTTTTCTTGCAGAAACAACTAATCCGGCATTTTGTATAGCTTTTAAAAATATATTTAAATGTTTCCTATGTTGGTCAATATTATCAGAATATACAAGGACATCATCAATGTTGACAATAATGAATTTAATATATGGATTAAAAATGTCATTCATAATGTTCTGAAATTCTAAGGGGGTATTTTTTTAACCCAAAAGGCATTACATTCTATTTAAAGTGCCCGAAAGGAACATTAAATGTTGTTTTATATTTATTTTTCTCCAAAATTTGAATTTGTCAATATCCTGAGTTTAGATCAAACTTTGAAAAAATACAAGCATTGACTAATCTATCATGGAGATCTCTTTTATTTGGAATAGGGTAGCGAATCCATCTCAAAACCTTATTCAATGGTTTATAATTTATAACAAGGCGTGGGGCTCCCCTTTCAATCTCCGAAGCTTTTTTTACATAAAAAATTGCACAGCTCCAGGGTGAAGAACTTTTTATGATTAGTTTATCCAATCCTACAGCTTTTAATATTATTGAAACATATGCTCTTGAAATAGGATTAGAAGGTATCTTTAAACATATAATCCTAGATGAGGAACAACTTATACAATTTACCTCTAAAGCCTGGAATCCTGCACAACAGAAGTATTCTACTGTTAAAAGGAGGTCTTAGCAATAATATACTCTTGGATAATTTTCAGCAAAAATATGTGCTAAAGGTCTTGCTTTATGCACAGACTTAAAATTGAAAAGATAATTGGAAAAACAAAGAATGACGGGGAAAAAGGAATTTAGAGATTTTTGTGAGCAATTCTGCTTTAATACAATACCTACTTCCAAGCCTTCTCACAAACTGAAATTTAGAGACTCTAGAGAATTTAGAAAGATAAAGTCTAGATATTCAAAAGGGAAGAAAAATACCTTTCCTAAACAATTCTTACAACAATCACTCAGAAATCACTCAAACTTACAACAATCACTTAGAAATCACTCAGACTTACTAAAACCTTAACTATGATATATATACAAAGAATAAAGAATAATTCCACCATGCTTATTTTTTTATCTTATTTTAATTTTTTCTCCAATTAAATGAAGAAGTCCAGCAATGAATTTTTCTTTCCAATAGTCAGCTTTACTATCTTGTCTGGATAGTAGTTTGGAATAAAATACATCTTTATACCATTTGAAATGTGAGAGAGTTGGACAACAAAAATTTGAAAGTAGATCCTCATATCTAACTGATAAAAGAGTCGTACTCCCCACAAAGTGAAGTGTGATGGTATATATTAGAGTATTTACTGCATCTCCATCAGTAACTATGTTCTCAAGGACCTGACCTCACTTTTAACAACCCATTGCTTAGTAGCATTTAGGATTTGATTTTTTGCTTCTTCGTCCATATGAAAATCCCATCATCCTCTAAGCCATTCAGTAAACCCAGATATAATGGCTTTAGCAATTTCGTGGTCTTGATTTCCACTTACTTTACATGTGGTAGCATACATAGTCATATGTTTCATGAGATCGAGAATTTGATTCTCAGACATCCCATTAATATTCCAATTTACTATACATCGTCCTAAATAGGAGACTGAGGTAGTAATGAGGTCATCTTCTATGTGTAGATCTACAGGAGTGGGCTTAAGATAATACATTCTTTTTGGGGCTACAGGCCTAGTCTGTTTCCCATAACGTTACCTGATTTTTCTTTAATGTCTAATTTTTCAAATCTTTTCATCAGCTCATCTACCAATTCTTTATTATCTTCTTTCCTTTTAACTCTTTGCAAGTTAAATTTTCCTGCAGCAATACTTGGAGACTGTTTGAATAAAAATGCACTCTTTTCTTTCTCTTCTTTCGTCTCTTGAGGTTTTATTTTATTTAAGACGTTTTCTATTCTATTGGTCTGTTTCCCTATAGTCTGTAGGAATAGATTTGTATAATTATTTTATTCTATTATATGGGGTATGGTTTCAATTTTAGCCATATGGTTATCAGAATCTTTTCTTCCAATTTTGAAAGGTGAAGCTTTTATGTCTTGTTTTTCTCCTTTTAGGTTTAGACTAGTTTCAGGATGATGAATAGCTTCAATGTTTTCTCCTTTAACTGTATGAAAGGTTTGAAAGGTGTTTTGGACAATATTAATATTCTGGACAATATTATCCTGAAATTCTGAGTATTTTATTCCTTCTTTTTTAAGGATATACCTAAGCCATTTAAAAAAAATTATGTTTGTTTTATGTTGTATCATAAATTTATTGAATTTAATATGAAAGAGTAGTTTTAGTCTATCACTAAATTATTTGAGGAACCATTCCCTTATTTGTTTATTTTCTTCAGACAAAAAATCCCTTTTTACCCATTCTTTATCTATGACAAAAATACTAGTTTGCTATAATTGTAAAAAAGTAGGACACTATAAAAATAAATGTCGTGTGAAAAAAAAAATAAATGCTTTAGAAATAAACCTTGAAATAAAAAAGCAATTATTTGATATCTTCTTAATTAAAAGAGATGATTCTGAAGAATCATCTGACTCTAATGAAAAAATGCTCATCGGAGAGATAAATGATGAAGAATTGATTTTCTCTAGTTCAGACTCTGAAACAGATTCTGAAGATATAAATTGTCAGTGCAATTTTTGGAAAGACCTAAACTTAAATACTCTTACCAAGGAAGAAAATCTCATAATTGACCTAATTAATAAAATAAGTGACCCTGAGGCTAAAAGAAAAGCCTTAATTCATTACATCAACAATGGCCAAAGAACCTTCAAGCCCTCTTGCTCGTAAACCAACTCTAGTTCCTACTAATGACGATTACAGCTTTAGTGATATTTTGAAAAGAGTTCAAAATAAAACTCAATACCAAAAAGAACCTACAATTAACGATCTAAAAAATGAAATAAATGAAGTCCGGAATGAACTAATAACTCTAAAAACTAGAGTACAAATTCTTGAAGTAGCAGCCACTAAAAAGGAAAGTGGGAATGAAGAAAAAAAGCCTGAAGAAGAATTTAATAATCTAATGCATGATTATAATCACAATCTGTTACCACCCGAAATGGAAGATACACTCCCACAAGTAATAGACGATCCACAAACTTCCAATAACTGTAATATGTTAAGAACAATACAAGATTATAAATATGTAAACCTCCTGGATAAAGTGATAACCCAAAGATGGTTTACCATCATAAAAATAGTGGTACAAAAGGAATTCACTTTTCAAACTACTGCTCTTATCGATTCAGTAGCCGATCTAAACTGTATAAATGAAGGATTGGTTCCAACCAAATATTTCAACAAAACAAGCCAAGTTTTGAATACTGCTGATGGTAGTAAAATGATAATAAAATATAAACTATCTGATGCAGCAGTTTGTAATAATGGTGCATGCTTTAAATTTCCTTTTATAATGGTTAAAGGATTGAGCCAGCCTGTGATACTTGGAACTCCCTTCTTAAATATGCTTTATCCCATTAAAATAGACAATACTGGGATAAAAAGCTGATATTGAAAGATATGAAGTAAAATTTGACTTTATTGATAAACCAAGAATTCATGAAATAAATAGCATCAAAAATACGATTTCTACAAAAGAAAGATTTCTCTTTCATTTAAAAGACAAGGTTAAGTATAAAACTATTTATAAAAAATTAACATCTCCACAAATACAAAGTAAAATCAATAACTTCAAAACAATATTGGAAAAAGAAGTTTGCGCTGAAATTCCTAAAGCTTTTTGGAATATAAAGCAACACATTGGGGAACTTCCTTATGAACCAAGCTTTAACAAACAGAAAATTCCAACTAAAGGCAGGCAAATACAAATGAATAGCAAACTCCTAGAAATTTGTAAAACTGAAATGTAAAAACTCCTTGACAAAAAACTAATTAGACAAATTTCTTCACCCTAGAGCTGTGCAGCTTTTTATGTAGAAAACGCTTTGGAGATTGAAAGGGGAACCCCACGCTTTGTTATAAATTATAAACCCTTGTTAATCCAAATAAAAGGGTCCTCCTTGATAGATTAGTCAATGCCTGTATTTTTTCAAAGTTTGATTTAAACTCAGGATATTGGCAAATTCAAATTTTGGAGAAAGATGAATATAAAACAGCATTTAATGTTCCGTCGGGCACTTTGAATGGAATGAAATGTCTTTTGGGTTAAAAAATGCCCCTTGAGAATTTCAGAATATTATGAATGACATTTTTAATCCATATACTAAATTCATTATTGTTTACATTGATGATGTCCTCGTATATTCTGATAATATTGACCAAGATTGGAAACATTTAAATATATTTTTAAAAGCTATAAAAACTGTTGGACTAGTTGTTTCTGCAAGAAAAATAAATATTTTTAAAACAAAAATTAGGTTTCTTGGGCATAATATCTTTCAAGGAAGATTGATTCCTATAGGACAATAGAATTTGTTTCCAGATTTCCTTACATCATAAAAGATAAAAAAGAATTACAGAGATTTTTAGGATGTCTAAATTATATTTCAAATTTTTATAAAGATTTAGCTTTAGATGCTAAAACTTTATTCCAGAGACTAAAAAAAGATCCTCTAGAGTGGACTAGTGAGCATACCATGGCAGTCAGAAAATTAAAACAAAAGGCTAAAGAATTACCCTGTTTAGCTCTATCCAATCCTACAGCTTTTAAGATTATTGAAACAGATGCTTCTGAAATAGGATTTGGAGGTATCCTTAAACAGAAAATCCTAGATGAGGAACAACTTATACGCTTTACCTCTAAAGCCTGGAATCCGGTAAAATAGAAGTATTCTACTGTTAAAAGGAGGTCTTAACAATAATACATTGTGTCACAAAATTTCAAAGTGACCTACTTAACAAACAATTCCTCATACGAACTGATTGCAAATCAACCAAGACATTTTGGAAAAGGATGTCAAAAATCTCGTCGCCAAGCAAATTTTTGCTCGATGGCAAGGTATTCTTTCCGCTTTTGATTTTGATATTGAACACATTCAAGGGAAAAATAATTATCTTCCTGAATTTGTGACTAGAGAATTTTTGCAAGGGAGAAGGATAAGCCAACAGCCTAGAATACAGCCGATGGATATTGTCCCTAGCTTAAGAAAAGGCCTGACTTTATATAATAATCCAAGAAAATACCTGGCTACAAATAGTTCTAGCCTAGGAAAATCCCTGGCATCCTCATCAAATCCGAATGCTTTAATAAGAAAGCGAGCTCAAGAGATTCAAATATCTCCTCAACAATCCCGTCTGAGCTATAATAGTCCAAACCTTGATAAAACTCCATTTCTTGATACAGCCTATATCCCGCTAATCATAATAGAAAATAAACACAGGGAAAAAGATCTTGTTGAATTAGCCGCCATATATCTGCACCATCATCTACATCCTAATATGAGAAAAAGATGTAGAGAATGGTATGAAGCTATTTTAATGGAAACCGGGTCGATGTCAATAGTACACCACTATAAAAACAATGACTCGTAAATAGCATATTCAAAATTCCAAATACATAAGATTATCTCTTATAATGACTGGGGTTTGAATCCCTTAAAATCAAGGGCACTAATTTCCAAAGGATTTAAAATCAAATCCTATCATTATTTTGAATACATTAAGGCATGGGACGAAGTCTTTGCCTACTTGAATGCAAAAAATATACACAGCTGGTATGTGCAATTTAAAATAACTGAGCCAATAGAATTTTCAAACTGGTTTAAAAGTTGGTTCCTGTTATGGGGATCATTAAGCCAAATACTTCCAGAAAAATTCCAAATATCACAGATAAAATTCTCTGAATATAATAAAGTTAGTCTAAAACGAGATTATCACATATATTTCATGGCCTTATATCAAGTTCTCTGGATTTTAAAATGGTCCTACCAAATTTCTGAAGATGATTCAGACCAGTGGGATTATATTCCAGAACTACAAAGGAAAATTTCAATTAAATGGTGGGACAACTATAAGAACGATTCTCTAGATCCGAGAAAATCTGTATGAAGGCAATTCCGAACTCTTATTCTCCGACTACATTGCTCTAATGCAACAGAAAAATCCCACTTTGTCAAAAGCAGAGCTCAGGAGAAAATTACTCTTTGCCCTAGAAGAAGAAGTAGAAGTTAAAATACCAACTTCCTCAAATGATACAGAAACCGAAGATTTGGATCCTCCAAATGAAGATGATTGTATGAGGATATTTTCCAAACTAAATTAGATAAAATATCAGGGACGGTACGACTCCATCATCATTTAGGACACGTGTCCCAAAAATGACGGTAAAAGAAGACTGTCAACACATCAATCACTATTACTACAGTAAAAGAAGCATTACTATTGCTACAGTAAAAGAAGCATTATTGTCGACACTGTTGCTACAGTAAAAAACAACAAGAATATTTGTTTTTTTCTTTGACGTGAAGGATAAGGCATATTACCTTGTCGGTGCGGATCCCCCCTTCTATAAAAGAAGAACCATGCATCAGAAGGAGAACACCTTGGGATTTCTTTCTACATATCATAGCTAAGGTTTTAGTAAGTCCGAGTGATTTCTGAGTGATTGTTGTAAGTTTGAGTCGTTTCTGAGTCGTTTCTGAGTGATTGTTGTAAGTTTGAGTGATTTCTGAGTGATTGTTGTAAACCTAAGTATTTACTATGAGTACTTTAGGTTTGCCTCTCATCTCTACTTCGAGCTTTCATGTTTGCCTCTTACTTCTACTTCAAGCTTTCATGTAAGTGCCTATCTCTGTTATGCTTCTATACTTCTATTTTATTTTATAATTTAATGCTATTGTGTTAGAATGTTATTCTTTCTATTTAATAAATTTTATTGATTCTCCTTCCTCTATTTACGTATGTATATATATATATATATATATATATATATATATATATATATATATATATATATATATATATATATATATATATATATATATATATATATATATATATATATATATATATATATATATATATATATATATATATAGCCTGCTAGCTCATATGAACATATAAGTTAACGACCTAGATTGAATCAGGGCTAATCTGACGGTCGCAACCTCTTTTCATGTTTGAATTTTAATTTGTTTTCTACGAATTCAAATAACTTGAAATTTTAGTCGTCCATACTTCTAATCAAGTCACACCGAATAAAAATATTTTAAAAATAATTCACAAAAAATAAATTGATCAAAATATCCACGAAATGTTATAGGGGTATTTTGGTCAATTTATTTATTGTAAATTATTTTTTTTGATATTTTATTAGATTTTACTATTTTTTAAGAATACAAGTCTAAAATTTCAAATTATTTAGTTTAATATAAAAAAATTAAAATTCAAATAAGATATAAGGTTGTGACCGTCAGATAGGCCCAGATTCAATCTAGGCCGTTGGACACATATGAACACATATGTTCATATGCGTTAGTGGGCTAATCTCAACATTTATATATATATATATATATATATATATATATATATATATATATATAAAGTCTTCCCAATACCTATAGGTGAAAATGAACAGTGATTTCATCTATGCTCATCACCGTCCAAAGTTCATCGCACGGTCACGATTGTTTGATAGTGTTTCAGTTTGTATTTTTTTTTTTATATATCGAAATGATATAAAATTTGGAATGTGCGTACATCTTAGTAAGGCACACCTGATAAAAATATGAAAAATATTTCGTAAGATATAAATTGATCAAAATACCCCCATAAATTGTCAGAGGTATTTTGATCAATTTATATTTTGAGAATTGTTTTTTATATATTTTGATTAGATTCTCCTGTTTGTGATGAACACACACCCCAAATTTCAAATCATTCTGATTTGTAAAAAAAAAATGAAAATTCCAGACAACTATGACCATGTGATGAACTTTGGACGGTGATGAGCATATGCAAAAGCACTGTTCATATATAAATAGGAAAACTTTTAAAAATGCCTATGGACAAATTTCTATAGTGTTTTGCCTCTGTCACGGACTATGTCCATGGTTTTGCCTAAAAACCATCATGGACCTACGGGAGCGGCAGCGGTCTCGGAATATTTTTTGTGTCAATTTTGCGTGAAAAAATTATCATCACGGACATGCTATATCCCTGATGGACTGCCACGGACATGCTATGTTTGTGACGGATCGCTACGAACATACTATATCTGTGACGGTCTTTAATCCACGCCATCCGAAAAAATCGAAAATTACCGAGCCTATGAATAAAAATACTGTATTTTCGCCCCTAAATATCTTACAGAATCTTCCATATATATATATAGGATTTTCTAGAGTTAACAACCCTCCAAAAACCATAGGCTCAAGTTAGAGGCAGTTGTGAAGTGCCATTTTATATTTACTACCCTAACATTATTGGATAACCAAGACTTGTACACAAAATTCTTGTACACAATGGTATTTTGGACTTTCACTAGAAACCCAAAAAAGAAAACAGGGGAATTTTGAATTTTGGCCTCTGCCCTTTATCCCCTCTCTGACACGCCTCTGCTCTCTCTCCCCGCCCCCTTGCCTCCCCCACTCTCTCTCCTACCTTGCCCTCTCCCATACTCTCTCTCCGAAAAAACGCAGTAGCCTCTGCTCTCTCTCCCCGCCCCCTTGCGTTCCCCATTCTCTCTCCTTCCTTGCCCTCCCCATACTCTCTCTCCTAAAAAGCGTAGGAGCCTCTGCTCTTTCTCCCCGTAGCTAGGAGGTGCCGATCTCCTGAACTGCACCGTCGCTTTGTAAATGCTCTGCAACAACTCGGTGGATCTCAGGGTAATTTTTCATTAATCTCTTTCTATGTTTCACATCTCTCTCTCTCTTTGTGCTTGTTTCTCTCTCCAAGTTCTCAAAAATCTATCCCTCTCTCTTTCAGGACCTCTCTTAGAGTTATTATTCAAGGATGTCTCTCTGTGTTTCTCTAGAAAGCTTCAATTGCAATGAGAAACTTGGATTGAATGGATTTTATTTGAATTAGAAAACAATGAATATTATTAAAGTGTGGGAACTGTTGAATTTGACAGTAAATGGTAGGAAGAAGTAAAATGGAGGTCTGTGTTTCAATGAACTGTTATGGTTCACCACAGTAGATAAGTGATGCATGTAATGATAGAAAACAAAATTCGACTTGTTTGTAATTTTTGGCTGCAATTATTGACTTGTTTCAATGAACTGCAATTATTGACTTGTTTCAATGAACTGCAATTATTGACTTGTTTGTAAATCTTGTTGAGATCCGACACATCTGCAAAGTATTCGACAAAATTCCTAATAGAGGGCTGTTATAATACCAAAATTCCTAGTGATTTTCATGCATTGCATCCCGATTGCCAAAGTAGTGTTATGTATTTTCTAAATGGTAGGAAGAAGTAAAATGGAGGTCTGTGTTTCAATGAACTGTTATGGTTCACCACAGTAGATAAGTAGTGCATGTAAAGCAGAAAACAATTAAAGTTAAAATAGGAAAAGACAAGCAAAAAACTGTGATTTTCTTTGTGTTCTAAGCAAATTTGAGACCCATATGGTAGTGGAATGAAATAAGAAACCAAAATTGATATTTATTGAAGGAATCATTCAATTCACTGAAATGAGTTGGTGGATTTACAATCGAATATTAGATTTGTTGAAATGGGTCTTTTTGTTTACAATTGAATGCAGTGAAATAGCAAGAAAATTCATCCAAAGTTTGCTTTTGAAACTTGTTCTTAGTTTATTCTTTGGATTCTTCCACAGTGGCCACACCAAAGGAGATCAGAGAGCTGATGAACTTTGATGGCTTGACAAATGATGAAGTGAAATGCCATTTACAGGTGGATATTATGGATTAACTTTTCTTTTTCCTTTGTTTTAGTTATAATTTTGGTGGTTTTATTTGCAAATTTGTCTTTCCAATCTCCCCATTTTTATGAATTTCAGAAGTATCGATTGCCTACTAGGCGCCCAAATGTGTCAGTTTCTTCTGCAAATTCTAACCAGCAAAACCCTCCATTGGTTCTCTTGAGCAACCTTTGGCTTCCCCATGATAAATTATACGACCAAACTTCTTCTACTCCTTCTGGTTCTTCTTCATAAAGCTACCAACCCATGAGAAAAAGCACTTCCTCAAAGTTTGGTTCTCCTCAAGGTCCACTTCAATATCCAGGAAAAGCTCGAACATCTGTTAATGGAGATAGCGGTGGAGAAGAATATGGTTTATCTGATGAAGAAACCAATTAACTCAAAACAAAAAATTATCAAATACTGACATAAAGAAACATAGGAGTTGGTGACCCATAGAGGGTTATCAACATGTCCCCAGAGGTGCTTGGGCTCAGTCAATAGTTGAAAGAGCTTGGGCGGAGAGATTTTGCATACTTACAGTTCTCTCTCTTATTTTGGTGTTTTTTTACTATTTTTTATGTATAAAGAGGTTTTATGTAAACATCCACCGAGTGTATCTAAGGAACATGGTTTTGACTGTCCATAGAACCTTTCCTGGTCTTCTTTCTGTGTAAAAGATGATTGGAGTAGATAATGAAAATAATAATGACATTCGGGATACATCTCTCTCTCTCTCTCTCTCTCTCTCACTCACTGTGTTCTTTTTCTGTAATATCATTTATTTTTTTTGTAAATTTTCCATAGGTACATCAGACGAATGTTACCTTCTGTTGTTTGTGGTACATGGAGAACTTTTTCATCTTATTCTAGTTGATAAGAAAAAGGTTTAAATTTCATGATATGGTTATGGAACAAAAAGAAATCCCAAGTGAGTTTGCTATTTCGAAGCTCATATGATTTCCCTCTCTTGTGGTGTGTGCTTGTACAGGTACCAGTATGCCTAACGGCCCATTTTGAAGGAGACACAAATGAACGATTGTGTTGGGATCATTTTCAGAAAATGCGGGGTCATGATGAACCCAAATCTTGAACACATGTTGGATTCAATTAGGCAGTCCAAATAAACAAAAAAAAAGAAGAAGATGTGCAGTTGCGCACAAAAAATGTTGGTTCAATTGTGTCAGTCATTCTCGGTCATTAAAATCATCCCTTTCCCTTTAACCTATCCATTAGTTAGGTTTGATGCACAACATCAATATTGCGTCCACATTTCAACCTTACAATAATCGTTATGTACAACTCCAAAATTACATATACAAAGTTGTCTAAAAAATCTCATATGCAAACTAGTATTTCTAGCCAAAAAATGGTGTCAACATCGCACCAAAAACAGTATCTAAAAAGAATGTAAAATAATTAAAAAATGCATTGCTTTTGGTATTATAACAGGCCCCTACGTATACATAGAAAAAGCTTAAATAAAAGCAAAATACATAAGACTATTTTGGCAATGGGATGCAATGCATGAAAATCACTAGAAATTTTGGTATTATAACAAACCTGTATTAGGAATTTTGTCTAATACTTTGCAAATGTGTTGGATCTCAACAAGATTTACAAGCAAGCCAATAATTGCACTAGCTACAATGAATAAAAAAAACTAAATTGAGTGACTCTAATATGAACTCATATTTTTTGGGAGAATTTTTAAAATTATATATAGAATGAGATAGTATATAGAATGAGATAATTCCATTTATATGAGGCGCTTGGGTTTTTAGCATTAGAGGTGCCTAAACAAATACAAATACAGTGAAAAATCAAAATGCAAAGAGAACCCGACACCAAAAATTCAATCAATGTTTTTCTTCTGCTTTTTCTAGTGAATGTGAAATAAGCAAGAGCTATACAGAAGTCTCCAGTAAGAGCATCAAGAGGCAGATCAGTGACTATGATGCAGATGTATACTCGGAAGCTTCCGAAAGCACAAATGCTGTTGAAGTACAGTTATCTCTTTTGAATTCTCTCACTAGAACCACCAGCTTAGACAACTGTGTGGAAAAAGAACAAAGAGTTTCATCTTACTCTTTCTTGATTTTGATAATCTGGTGTTGTTATTCCATGATCACATTACTGTTTGCTTTTTTCCTCAGGAGTTTTCGCCTAATGCAGCCTGAGTACAACAGTTAGCATTTTCTCTCTCTAACATGAATAACAATCTTAGAGCATCGAATAGTTCATCAACACCAACTTCAGATAGTGTTTCAAGGCATGAATTCTCTCATTAATCACATACCATATTCAAAATCCAGATTTTTAGGATAATCCATACCTCATTAATGGGTTCTCAAAGAAGCACTCCTCCATTCAATATTCATTTCCTACCTACGTTTTTTAGGACAGTATTTCCTGCCTGCGTTTTTAGGAGAATGCGAGTATGAGGGGGGGGGGATAGAGAGCAGAGGCTAAAATTGAAAATCCCTCCGTTTTCTTTTTTGGGTTTTTAGCGAAGGTCTAAACAAATATAAAATGGCAAAGTCCCTTTAACTTGACCTTATGATTTTTGGAGGGTTGGTAACTCTAAAAAATCCATGATTTTTTGGAAAGTTGTTAACTCTAAAAAAATCCATATATATATATATATATATATATATATATATATATATATATATATATATATATATATATATATATATATATATATATATATATATATATATATATATATATATATATATATATATATATATGGGAAATGATCTTGTGAAAACCTCCCACACCCATGTGTGTAGGATTTCAAAGGATCATCATTAAATTTGGCACAGATCTTTAGAAAAATCAAGTCTTACAACCATGTAATGACTTGTTTAGAGATCTGTGTCAAATTTAATGGTGATCTTTTGAAGTCCTACACACATAGGTATCGAAGGGTCTCATAGGATCATTACTCTTTATATATATATATATATATATATATATATATATATATATATATATATATATATATATCAACGAATTTATCAAAATATTATATTTCAAAAATAATATATATTTATATGTGTGTGCACATATATTTTAAAGGGAAAATTTTGTATAGAGCTTAGGCTCTAAACAATCAAATTAGAGCCTACCTCAAAAATTTCACTAGAAGAGATTGTTTTGATACCCAAATAACATCAAATTGATCATCTCCACATCAAGATGCATGGACATGAGAAAATAAATAAATTTCAAGTTTCATAAATAGTGCATCTTGTAACGTATTTTTGGACCGTCAATTTTCAATATTTTCAAGATTTCACATATCTACTCGATCTACACTATTTTTGAAGCTTTAAAGTTTACAACTAAAGATGAAAAAATAATTTAAGGTTATCACAAAACTTTCCAGAATTAAAATCATATTTCTCGACACTATTTAAAGGTGGGCTCTAATTTGATCATTTAGAGCCTCGGCTCTATACAAACATCACCCTATTTTAAATATGTGTGTGCAAATATATGTTTGGGTCAAGTCTCGGTGACCTGTATCCGACTTGGGTCTAGGGTCAGGACCTAGACCCGACCCATCGGGTCCAAAACCCGGACCCAGATACGGACCTGGATCAGGTCCTGTTGGATTGTCAGGTCAACCCAACCTAATTGGCGCCCCCTATTGAGGGTTGAGGCTCACACTTCACTGCCTTATACAGTCTTTGGTTCACCTCGAATTGAACACTACGGGGTTATTTATCTAAAGGAAAATTGTTTCTTACGGGCTGGACCGCATTTCTACAATATGCGGTCCGGGGGTATAAAGCATCCATCTTAAAGATGGATGCAAATAGGTGGTCCATCTAAAAACAAGTGTAATTAACTGTCCAAATGTTTTTTTAACATAATTATTATTTCTAGTTTTCAATTTTTTTTTTTTTGTTTCATATTATACATTCTCTAAACAAATAGAATTAAATTATATTTTAAAAATATATTTATTACCAAACCCACATTTTCACATTATGCTGGCTGACCACATAGAAACGATGTCCTTATCTGAATCAAATAGTAGCACCTATAAGAAAGTTCAAATTTACCTGACGGAGTTGTTATACAGAGTGTTCCCGCAGGAGCATTCATTTTATTAAATGATTATTTTCAAGAAAATTAGATTTTAATTTCTTGAAAACCTAATTCTGGCCTTTAAAAAAATTAGAGGGTGCCTATTCAATCTTACGTTATTTAAGTTACATAAAGAATGCGATTTAATGCCTTCTTATTCTTTTAAAGTTACATCCCAAAATCTGCGGTCTAAAACTTGAATTTGATTAGAGAGAGAAAAGATACAGAATGCTCCAGTGGGAGCAACAAAATCAAGCTACCCAACCCAATTCCCGTCTCCAGCTTAAGAGTGGTAAAGATATTCCAATGTGCGATGAAACTGATGGTCAACAAGGGTATAAAACAACAAAGAGAATATCTAATAGGAGAATAGTTACATTTGTTATGAGGATGTCACAAATACGTCTAGCCATCCGATTTCATCTTAGTCGGTTTGAGTTGTTATGAAGATTGAGAAATTTTTATTTGAATTTTTAATATGGTTAGTGACACACTTACAATCATTCAATTTGAAATCTGATGGACATGAGTGATTGCGACCTATTTGTACCAAAAGTAAATGGACTCTTTGTACAATTTTTCAACAAGAAATATCCAAATATTCATGAAAATATCACATCAATTTAAGTTATATTTTGCCAAAATTATATTTTATTTATTCATGTTTTTCTATAATTATACTTTTTCGTTTAAATTGCAACCTCTAAATCCACAATCAGCCTGGCTTTTTGAGTTAGTTAATCTATCTAAGAAAAATTTAATTTCAATGATTTCATTACATTTATTTTGCACAAACAAAGGAGGTTGGAAAAATATTGAAACAGGAAAAAGAATAAATTGAGCACGAGTCCAGGACTTATACAAGGCACCCAGTAACCTAATTATAGAAAAGGAATACCATAGCCATGGGAATAACCCATTAACCTGATTATAGAAAGGGAATAACCCAATAACCTGACTGTACAAGGCACCCAATAAACTCTCGTGGGAATACCATTTCCATGCCTCACATGATAAATTGTGTAATGGGAAGATTATAGATACCGCCTTGACTCAACTTTCTAGGTATGCTACTTTCAAAATTGTGTAATGGGAAAATTATAGATACCGCATTGACTCAACTTTCTAGGTATGCCACTTTCAATATTGTTTAAACCACATCACTAAATCTATTTTTTTTTCTTTTTTTTTTTGGCATCTATCCGCAAAATAAAAGGTAGTTTTTTTTTTTTTTGTAGACATTATTGAAGTCAGTTTGACACACATTGTGTCAAACCAGGTTATCCATATTAAAGCTAATCTGACACAAATTGTGTTAAACCGGCCTTATTATAGCAATGAAACAAGTCTAATGCAATGTGTGTCAAGACTGCCTTATCCCTATTGATGTTAATCTGGTATGCATTATGTTTATCGGCTTCATTATAAGCAATGAAGCTAGTTCGGTACAATACGTACATGACTAGCTCTTGGTCCTTATTAAAGCTAGTGCAACATAATATGTCAGACCAGCTTCAATAGGGACAAACAACCAAAGCGAAACACGTCTTTAGAGAATGGTATTTTTATCATAAAAAGTTACTCTCTTTTTACTTGGGGGAGTAGATAGCAAAAAAAGTAGTGTTGGGGTTAGTAATGTAGTTTAAATAGTATTAGGGGTGAGGATGCCTCGAATGTTAGGTCTTGAGGGTTTGTATAATATTTCCTTATTTAATCGTGCAGGCCAATCGTTAATAAACTACAAATGTTGTGGGATGTTGAATAGAAAGTCTGAATTTTAGTTGCCAATCTAGTTTTTTTTCATCTCAAGTAGAGCAAAAGTTTATCGTAAATTAAGTTTATCGTGAATTGTTCTCCCTCGTAGGGCCGAAAAGGTGCAACACTTATAATGTGAATCCCAGGAGCCATATATGCCGCTCATCATGCCAAAAAGTACAAGAGGGAAAGGATTAATTTTCCTTTACCTTTTTATTTTTCTCTAGGGTAAGATATCACTCAAATGGTCCAACTACTCTACAAAATCATTTGACCTGGTCAAGTAATACAATTTGATGTTATAATACTTTTTTTATAAATTGTATTCCACACTATTAAGAAATGCTCAAATTGATCATGTTAAAGATATAAGAGTTTACAGTCTCACTGAAAATATGACTCTATATAAAGTAGAATAACGGATCATGATTCATGTAGTCGATTCTCAAATAATTACAAAAAGACTTGACGATGACAACTCGAAGGGACGCTCTTTAGGTTTTAGGAGTCCAAAACAAGTGGGGGCAGTTAGTAAAGTTTAAGTGGTCCGGGCGAAGTTATGTGGATATCGTCTCTTGTTATCAACAAAGAGTGGTAGAACCATCATTCTACTTGGGCCCATACCCATTCTTAAAGAGCAGCAACAATAATGCTTGCTTTATCCAGACTTAGGAATATGGAGTAAAAGATTTTCAATGAAAAAAAGAAAGTTCCAATATCCTAAACCTAATCAAATGGGGTTAGACCCATAACTTTCTAATTAAGTTGTACAAATTACCGAAATATCTCTACTTAGTTAGGCTTTTAAAAAAAATTGAAAAATGGAAAATTTGAGGATTTTTAAACTAATTTTCTAAGGTTCTACTTAGTGAAATAAATCAAGCAAAATAAACATTCAAACACTCAAATTAGATGATATTACACCTTAATGATTTTGTGAGTTGGTCTGATGAGTCGAATTTTATTGCTTTCATTTAAAAATTTCATTCCAAATGTAATTCCCTTTACATTCAGACATTTATATTATTTCTTGTGTGGAATATTTCAAATGTCGTTTGCATATATACCATAATACTATACTCTATACTTAGCATTATTAGTTTATAATTATTTTACTATACAAATATGAAAAAAATTAAACCGTCTTCCAATAACTTCTAATATAAAAAAAATTCTTGTTTATAACTATATAATTGAATCCAATTAATAATTAGATTAGAATTCATTAATTCATTTATTCTGAATGGTGTAATAAATTATTATAAAGAAAAAAATTATATAAGGTATCAACCTAATACTATTGAATTGAAGCATAACACCAAAATCTTCTGGCATGGGAAAACCCTCCAATTGATCATGTCGACCTCGAAATGTATGAATACGAAAAAAAGAATTTCAAATCTTTTAAAGTAATGCATCTCGTAATATATTATTTAGAATGTTATTCTCAGGCTAGAATTTCCAATATTTCATAGTCTTGGGAGCCTTATCAAAGCCTCATTTATATTATGACGTAATAATTGTAATGCTAATGGAACAATAAAATAAAAACGGAATCCGAATTATTGCATGATACGGCGTCATGTCTTTCTACAAGGTTTTGTCGTTTTTACAATTAACTCCAAAACGCATTTTATTATTGAAAATATGAAATTATCATAAATGCCCCAAACTTCAATGAAACATTCAAAATATGATATAATCATGAGGACTACGGGGAAACCATAATACTCGGGAGTCATCACCGCCCATTTTGGAGAGACACTTGTCTCCCAAGCCACATTTTTCTTGGATGAAACACCACATAATCACGTTGTAGGGAATAAACTAGTATACAATGATTCAATACAATGGTTGTATCGTGCTATACTGCAGCTACACTTTTAAAAAATTATGTTTGTGATATTTTTATATCTTTAAATTTTGCACGTACACGCTCTTTATCTCAATAATCAATCTCTTAAAAAAAAAGAGTTCAATTTGAACTATATATATGGTCAAAATGGGTCTCCTCAAAAAACGAATATAGACCATTCATTTTGTAAACTTCAAGATCTTCTCAAAATTAATTTTTTTTTTATTTTTTAACATTGTTCATCTAATGATAATAAAGCCATCCAAAAAAATTGGAAATGGAAAAATCTTTCTAAAGCCTAGATCTAAACATCTCACTAAAATGAACGGCCTATATTAATTGGGCTAAAAAAATACTTTTTATGTTGTGTTTTCAATTTTTTCTTTCTTTTGTGATTATTCATTAGAATGAAAAGAGTGTATATTTCCAAATGTGGATCAAACAAATGGCCATAAGATGATTTTTTAAGGTTGTTACATCATATTACTATCCAACGGTTGCATGAAATCATTGCCCCTATACTAGTACTTTGAGAAGAAGGTTTAAAAACAAGGTCCAATGATCTAGATCGCCCCTCTGATATTCCAATCCAGTTCGAGAGATCGACGATCTGGACTTTTAAATTGGATATCAAAAATTTTAAAAAATAAAGAAAAAGTGGGGTGAGTTCTAGTTGGTTCCGGGGACCAACTATTCCCGATATTTTATAGAAACTGATTTGATATTATTTGATTATCGATTTGAATCGACGATACCGATCAGACCAAGGTTTTTCAAATAATTGAGAAAATACAAAATGACAAGATTTGGTATTATTTTAAGTTTATTTGCACAACTAAAACATAAACACGAGTAAAATGTGGATTCCTTTTGGCTACACTAAACTTCGTGAAATTTGCGTATAATATCATACGAAATGATTGTGGAGATTGGAAAACGAGGAGAGAGAAAGTTGGGGAGTTGGAGTAGCGTGGACGCCGGGCCAACGGCTGCCGGTCGGTAACCACTCCAACGGGTAGCGGGCGAGCCTCTCTCTCTCTCCATCACGGAACCCAAGGGAGTTGCAGAGAGAGAAAGAGAGAACGGTACAGAGAGGGAGAGAGGGGGTTGCGTGAGAGGGACAAGACGTACAAGTGGGGACCGCAAATACGTGTCGCTATCTGCCTCGCGTGGCGACAAAAACCCAGCTGTGATGTATGTATCCACGTAGGGGACCACGCTACACCCTACCCTTCGTATACGAAGGATGTTCACAATAATATGTGTTAGACCGCCCCCAAACGGAGCTACCCATTCGCCTCTCTCTCTCTCTCTCTCTCTCTAAAAATCACAACTTTCTTTCTCTCTCTCTCTCTCTAAATCAGGAATGCTGGTCCTAAGATCGTGATGGCGTTTTCTTGGGTGGAAGGGTTCCACCAGGTATAGTACAAGAAAGGAAGGAATCACTTAGAGGAGAAGTTAAATGCGGTGGCCGTAACATAACAGGGCCAAAAATATATTCTGCATTGTAAAGGACTTTTTTTTTTTTTTGGTGTAATGATTCGGTTGAGGGAAGGTGGATAGTAGATAGAAAAATTCCCCCCCCCCCTCGCTCTCTCTCTCTACAAATTTCTCTCTCTGTTAGTTAGTACACGGCAGTTGCGTTTTGAAAAGAGGCTAATTTGCGCAGGCAGGCTCTAGAGTCTAGAGAGAGAAAGTTAGAGAGATGCATGCAGGAAAACATATATGAGAGGCGGAAAAGAGCGTGGGATTGCGAAAAAGTTGGGTACTCAGATCCCAATACAAAGCACAGAAAAGGAAACGGAAGCCTCACCTTTAACGAGAAAACCGCCTGCTTTATGCCCACTCTACAGTAAATGAGGCGCTGCCCCTCCTGCTCCCTCTCTCTCTGCCACCACTCAGTGGTCCCCTTGATTCCATACTCAAAACCCCTGCCATCCTCCTTTTCTCTCTTCATCTTCATCTTCCATCTCCCGTTTCTAGAGATGGGAGCGATTGATTTCTAGAGAGAGAGGGGGAAAACCTGAGGGAAGAGAGAGATGGTGGGTGAGGGGGTTGCAGAGGAGGAGGAGAGAGAGAGGGTGAAGGCGGAGATTGCAGGGCATCCGCTTTATGAGCAGCTATTGGCCGCCCATGTTGGGTGCCTGAGAGTGGCAACCCCCATTGATCAGCTCCCTCTCATAGATGCACAGCTCGCTCGCTCTCATAACCTCCTCAGAGCTTACTCCGCCATCCGCCTTCGAAACCCAAATCCCATCCTTCATCCCCACGACCGTCAGCATCTCGACCAATTTCTGGTATGCTACCCACCTCAAACCCTCTCTCTCTCTCTCTCTCTCTCTCTCTCTCTCCATTTCCTTCTGGTTGTTCGCCTAGTTGATGTCTCGCTCTTGTGCAGGCTCAGTACGTGCTGGTACTGAGTTCCTTCAAGGAGCAGCTCCAGCAGCATGTACGCATCCACGCCGTCGAAGCCGTCACCGCCTGTCGAGAGATCGAGCAGTCCCTCCACGCTCTTACTGGTGTGCCACCCTCTCTCTCTCTCTCACTCACTCTTAATGCTTAAGATTACACTGCAAGTATTAGATGTCACTCCATCTCTCTCTCTCGCTCGCTTCTTGAGACATTTATTTGCAAATACGGTTTCTGAAAATTAGTACTAGATGATCAGAAAATATTGAAAAACTAGAAAAGCTGATGCACCAAACACTAGTACATATTAATCTCTCTCTCTGGAAACACAAACAAAACGGATCTGCTGATGCATATTTATCAGTTGTCTGAATGTTGACAAGAAGAATTTACCTAAAAAGATATTAATCTTCACACATTTCACTTCTTCTTTTTTATGGAAAAATAATAAGCTCCATGGGATGAGTTGATCTTAATGATTTTCCAAAAAATAAAGATGGTGTGCAATTGTGGGAGCGCCTCATGTTTAAAAGGAAGATGAAATCATCTCTCAAACACAAAGCATAACAATGTTTATTTTTTTCCATTTACCAAATATCAATTGATGCATAAAAATGTTAAATTAACTTAAAGCATATCTCATTCTGCATGCTTCCTAGGAAAAGAAAATATGCTATCTGGCTCTTAGGCACGGTATTTTATCGTGGTATTATCAGTGTACCAGGACTCAGACCGAGTCAACTCGGCTTCACCCTATTGGCCTAGGCCGATCAATCCCGAGTTGTGTGACAATTTGGGATATTACAAAACAAATTTTAAAAAATAAAAATCGGTAAAAATCAGGTTATATTACACAATTATACCTTAAATGATTTAGATGCATTTTGGTGAGTGATTCTTCCGTAAATCATTGTTTTATATTTTTCCCATTTTTTTTTAATTTTTTAAGAATGCCCCAGCTATAAATCTGTTTTTTTCTAAATCGTGGAGTACTTTTTAAGTTTATTTGGAATCCCAAAGATTTATTTTTTATTTTGTTTTACCTTTATCTATATATATATATATATATATTTCTTTTAGTTTATTTTTACTTTTTTTGAATTTTTCTGCACATTTTTTTACAAGTTATTTAGGGCTTTTCAGCCCTAACAGCTCGGCCAGGTAACTCGTCTCGGCCATGGGGCAAGTTCCCCTGCCGAGGCTAGGCGAACTGCCGAGAATATGAAGGTATTTTACTCGAGTATAATAGTTTTATTATAATGCTTTTAGAATTCATCATTTTTGGAAAAATTGATTGTCCAGTTCACAGGATATCTAAAAGAAACTGCTAATGTTAAATTAAAATTAAAGATACAGACCTCTATTTAGATGAGTTATCCATACTTTCTCTTGGTAAATAATATTATCAATATTTAGTTTAATTATTTACGTTTTAAGCTAAGTCATAATATTTAGTTCAATTTATCCGATTTTTTCTCACGTTTTTAACGTGGGAACCCGGCATATTCAGTATACCGGCGGTAGTTATCTCTTTAAAATGGTTGGAACCACAACCCGCATGTCTTCACGCTGCCGGAAGCATGAAGACATGAGCGAGAGAGAGATGAATAATTGGTTTGTGTTGGTTTTGGGGCATAATCAGGCTTGAAATGGTGATGTTAGGTGACAAATATAGGACCCTTAGAATACAAATTTTGTCTTCCTGAGAATATATATAAGTTTGGTGCATAACAACTGTGCTGCAATTTCCCCTAAGGATTATTTAGTGTTGTTGAAGACTGTCTCACCTTCTTAGAGAGAGAGAGAGAGAGAGAGAGAGAGAGAGAGAGAGATAAATTGGTCTCTAAATTGAAATGCTTGAAATGCATGGCATCTTAATGGAGTTAGGACACATTTCTTGTTATTCCATTACAAAAGAAATGGTTATTAAATTGGTCTCTAAATTGAAATGCTTGAAATGCATTGCATCTTAATGGAGTTAGGACATATTTCTTGTGATTCCATTACAAAAGAAATGGTTATTGACTTCTTGTTTTAGCAAAGGTTGCTCCTTTGGGATGGGTTGGTTTGAATTGGAAAGGAGGTATACATTCACTCCTGAACAAATTTCACCAAACCATTGTACTTTCATACTTCATCATTTGTTTCCATTTTCAGTCTAGTGAACAAGAACCTTAAAAAAGAAAAAAGAAAAAGAAAATTCCCATAAATATTTGTAACCAATCACATGATACTGCATGCTTGAACTTAGTTATGAAACTCAAATATTATTTAATACTACAAGGGCAGTTGTGGATGACAATCAATTTTATCTGGAGCATACTATCTTATCTAAGATTAAGATAATCTAATGTATTTATATTTTTGTTCGTTATCCAGTATTTACCTTGTACTATGCTTATACTATATAACTGTTATTGCTTTTTGTTGCCTCATTGATACTTTGGTAAGCTTATGGCTGTTGAGTAAACCATGGAAATGGGTTATTTATTGCTAAATGTTACTTAAATGGTTGCCAATAATAATACTTCTTTTTTTTATCGAATAATGGAGTTGAGTAACTCAACATTTGTTTAGAAGATTCCCTTCTTTGATAAGCAACAAATTGACAATCAACAGACAGCGTAGAGTACTTTGTTTACTTGCTTTAAAGTAATGGACAAAGGGAGACATGTTGTTTTATTCGGAGGTGCATTAACCTCCACATGAAGCACCTTTATTAGTGGAAATATCTATTGACTTCTACCATGTTGAAAGATTTATGTACAATGGACTAGAGATATCATGTTTTTGAAATGTAATAGTAACACTAAGTATTGAAGACTTTATTGACAAATAAGTAATTGATCAGTTCCTATGTGAGAAGAATACATTATGAATAATACCCGTGGTCGGAATGGAACTTAAGACGTCAGTTGTAGAGTCCTACGAGCATGACCAGCTAGCTTTGAGCCCATTCCTACGCCAACCTAATAAAACTTAAAAAAAATACCACTTTAGGGCTCCACTTTAAAAAAATAACATTGTTTCTATGAGTCCAAATGAGTCATCTCTTAAAAATCTATTTTTAAGATGGATTTTCAGACCTAATTTTTAAGGATATGTAATATTTAACGTGGAGATCATGAATATGAAAAAATAATATAAATTTTGAAAATTAAAAATAATAATTATATCAATAAAATATTTGGACTGTTAGTTTCAATTACTTTTAGATGGACCACCTATTTGCATTTAAGATGGATGCTTTATACCTCAATGACCGCAAATGTAACGCATGAAACAATTTTACTTAAAAAAAGGGAAATTGTTTAAATTGTTTCATGCGGTGGGGACCGTATTTCTATATTTGCGGTCCTCGAGGTATAAAGCATCCATCTTAAAGATAGATGCAAATACGTGGTCCATCTAAAAAAAATTGAAATTAACGGTCCAATTGTTTTAATAATAAAATTATTATTTTTAATTTTCAAAATTTATTTATTTATTCATGTTCATGATCTCCATGTTAGTGATTATATGCCCTCAAAATTTAGGTCCTGAAATCCATTTCAAAGTAGATTTTTAAGACGTGACTCATGATTTTTAAGACGTGGCTCATTTCTACATGTACCCTTAAAAACCGTGTCCTAAAAACCAAAAAAAGACAAAAATGGACCATCTACAAGCAACTAATAAAATGAGGAATCACAAAATAGAAAGTATTCCACATCTCCTCAAGCCTATCATCATGTTTTTCTTTCGAATGTGAAAACTCTACCAACATGTTGAGGAGCTCTTATGGACGTGCATCTATTTGTAAAAGGAGAATGTCTTACCACTTTGATATGATAATATTATCTACATTTGACAAAAACATTTTTGACAAATTGTACTCTCTGTAAGAGCTTTCCATAAAGAAAAAACTTGGATTCCACAAAGAACACCAGTTAAAGTTGTGGTTTGCCAAGTAGGCCCTAGGTTTGGGCCCAAGAAGCACCAATAATCTAACAGCACTTCCCTTCACATACCATGTGTTTTACTCAATTTTCATTCATGAACCAGATTTTTAGCTAAGCAGATGAATAACTTTGTAAGCTTAGGGCCCAAAGGATCAAAGAAGCCCAAATATGATCCTTGAGGTTACTCCTTACTACTGGTGTCTTTAAAGATCCCATATTTACTTTCTTTGAAGGACACCAACAAATAGGCAAAGGGAAATCTTTTAGTGGAGGTAACCACTAGGCCTAGCAATGGACTGGGCCAGCCTAGCCCTTCTAGCTAGCCTTGGCCTGGCCTAGGCTAGCTCGGGCCTTCTGTTGTATGTGCAGGGCTCGGCTATGAATCGCTCAGGCCAGGTCGGCCCATGCAATGCCCAGCTTGGCCCCATAGGCTACATATATTGGCCAGCATTTGGCCCGGTCGCCAGCCCATTGCTCACCCTTCTAGCCTAACATTTGAGAATTTTTCCTTAACACTTCTATCAATATTCATTTATTAGGTGGCACTCAATTCATAATTTCCTCGTTTCAAAGACTCCATGAAATTCAAACTGTCATTAGATAATAAATTTTCTTTCGGCATATCAATTGGCTTTGATCCGTCATTGCAAAAATTTATGGGCACTCTTTCATAAATAAAATTTTGTTAAAAAAATTAACAAACCAAGAGAGAAACACCATGACCTAGCCAAAAAGGAAAAGTCATACCATGCTTTGAAACTGATAAGACTATCAAGCATTCAAGCAAAATAGTGAAAGTAGTAAAGAAATGAACAACTAAGGTATATCAAGATAAAAGTATATAAATGCTCCTTTGTTGGACTCCATAGGCGCTCTTCGCGTTAAGTGGGAACACAAAAACATGCAAAAAACCACAGGGGATCTAACATAGATTACAAAGTTTTTTGGATATCATCGCCTTTGTGTGAATCTGCCCTTCCTTTTACACACGAGTATATCTTGCTGATGGGTCGAGAGTTTGATGAAAGTATCTTGAGGCCAGCCTCATCATTACTAAAACCAAGAGCAAAATTTCACAATGCAAGTCTTAAGTATTTGATGAAGGGCAAAAGTTCTTGAATTAGCATTGGTATTTTCTCCTTAATTTTTTTAAAGACATCCCGATCCCGATTGAAGAAACTGTATGTAACCCAAATTCTCCAGGATAACCATCCCACATCCCAAAGGCCTAAACCCTTCCCAACATCTAAAAAGAACCTTGCAACACCACCCAGACCGCGGGCAAAAGTCTAAACTCGGCAAAGCAGCCTCAAGTGATCCCAGAAGAAAAGAAAGAGCCTAAGACAAGTGTCTATAGTAGAGGAGAGCCAACGTAGGTTCTACCAGCACTCTAAGTCAATTCCAAGTGCAACGCAGGTTCCACCATCGCTAACACAGGTCCCACCATCATCAAACTATATCAAGTTTTGATTGACTAGGAAATGCAGTTTAAGCGCCTGACATCATAATGAAGAAAATGTAATCATTATACGTAATGATGATGCCATTAGCACCAACGAACATCAAAGCTACACTCTTTGATTGGTTGGAAAAGGCGATTTAACCACCTGATATTGGAATGAGAGAAATTGCAATCATTACTTGAAACGGGAAAGCACATAATGTCAACGAGGTTGCTTTCTGATTGGCCAAACCAACCGCATTTCACCAGACATCGGAATATGGGAACTGTCACCTTATGATTACCCATCATTAGCACAAACGACGATGCAGATTTTGATTGGTCGAAACCACTACCCAAGAACATGTTTCGAGGTAGCCAGTTGGCACCATCATGACCTAACAGAGGAGGGACCCTCACCATGAATATCAGAAACTGTTGTGTGCGGAAGCTTTGAACTCGATGCTTTGATTTTTGGCAAATAAAGTACGACCAATAAAGTATGAAATGCACATATCCATTAATACAAAGATTTATATGGTTCACCCCATGGGCATGACAAATTGAAATCTATTATACCAATGAAAGTTATATCAAAGATTTTAGGACATAGAGTTATCTCTTTAACCCTTGACAATTGAAATCTATTATACCAATGAAAGTTATGTCAAAGATTTTGGGACATAGAGTTACCTCTTTAACCCTTGACAAAACCGAGTCAAGCAAACAATTTTAAACCTGTTCTCTTGGCACCACTGTCGATGTTTTATCTCTATTCCATAACTAGACCACTGCTTATGAAGAGACCATAACTAGATTACTGTCTAAGAAGAGAACTTTGAGAGCAATCAAAAGTTTCTCTCATTAAAAGAGGAAACCACCCAAAATCTCCATGGGAATCACTTCTCTACAAGAAATCATCTTCTCAATCTTCAGGAGGTACCATCGTAATGTTGCTCTCTATAGGATACCCTCTTCTCTTTAAGGGAGACCTTGCATCTCATGCACAAGAGGCCCTACCCCCCTCTCTCTCTCTCTCAAGAGGAAGCTACCTTTCCCATATGGTGACCTAAATAGGGCCCACAAATTCTCTACTTTTTCATCCCATATATATAAGGTTAGGAATCCACACTAAATAGGAAACTTTCTATAGATGTTTCATATATATAAAAAACCAAGAGATATATCCAAGAGTGCTAATATTTTGGATTTCTATTATCTTTAAGAAACTAATTAATATTAATCTCAATCCCGCATAATATGGGATTTCTTTATTTTGGATATCATCATATTCAACAATCTCCACCTTGACATCAAAATCAGCTTCTCACCATGCCAACATCCATTGGATAACTTTATAAATTTTTCATCTTTTGCCAAATAAATCTCTTCATCATTCTTGCTAAACAAATGCTTGCTATCATATTTCTCTACTTCTAACCTTGCATTCAAAACATTTACCACCATACTAAAAACCCCAAAATATCTAAACCTGATGGTTTGATTTTTAACAAATAAAGTACGAGAAATAAAACATGAAATATACGTATCCAATAACATAAATATTTATGTGGTTCACCCCAGAAGGGCTACATCCACAAGCATGGCAAACTACAATCCACTATACCAATGAAAGTTACATCAAATATTTTGGGACATAGAGTTACCTTTCAAACGTTCGACCAAACAAAGTCGAGCAAACCTTTTTAATCCTGCTCTTCCGGCACCACTGTCGATCTATCATATGTATTTCATAACTAGACCACAATCTAGGAAGAGAACTTTGAGAGCAATCAAAACTGTCTTTCACTAAAACGACAAACCATCGAAAATATCCATGGGAACCCCTTCTCTACAAGAAACCAGTCTCTCAATCTTTTGGAGTCTTCAGAAGGCACCATTGCAATGTTTCTTTTCATAAGAAGCTCTCTTCTCTCTAAGGGAGACACGTGCAGCTCATGCATAGGAGGCCCTGCCCTCTTTTCTCTCTAGAGAACGCAACATTTCTCATATAGTGAACCAAATAGGGCCCACAAATTCTCTGTTCTTTCATCTCATATATATAAAGTTAAGAATTCACACTAAATAGAAAACTTCCTATAGATGTTATATATATATATATATATATATATATAAAAAAAATCAAGAGATATACCCAAGATCCTAATCTTTAGGATTTATATTTTTTTTAGCAAACTAATCAATATCCATCTCAATCCCAAGTAATGTATGATTTCTTTATGTGGGTGATTTTGGATGTCACCATATCCAACAGAAACCTCATTTCAAGATCAAAATAGTCAAAACAAAATTCCAAGAGAAGCCAACTAAGGTGAAGGTTTCGTTGTATACACAGCACGACACCACACAAAATCACCCGAGCCACAATATCAAAATATCATTGACACAAAATGTAATCATTGCAGTTGAGCCACTAAGAATATTAATAAACTATAGATATCCTTAAAACCTCAACGGGTAGACTCCAAATCCAACATCTCTCTCTATCCCATAGTTGGTAAACAAAAACATGTTAGTTACCTATCATTGTCATTTGAAGAACATCACATTACAAGAACTCTTCCATACCTGGTACTGAAATTTGCTAGGATATACTAGGGTGCAATGCATCTTGCAATGATAACCTCATTAAGTTTACATTAAACTAACATGAAATACCTCTTATGTCTTATCCAAATTGCACTAGTATGCTCTAGACACTCTTACCCATGCTGAATAGAGTATCTCAAAAAATCTCTCATGAGCTTTTTTTGTGCACATGAGACTAATCAACCTTTTCGTGTATACCTGCTCAACTAACAAAACTTTGTTTTTTATAAACTAAGACACCACTATGCATATCATATGTTACATACACATTATAGTAATTTGTTTGAAACACCTTTCCATTTTTTTAAGGTAAATCAGTGGGGAAGAAGTCCTCTACATGTAGCAGGAATGGAACTCAAAAAGTCATATTGTGGTGTCTACCACCCAACCACCTATGCCTTGAATATATTCCTGATTTTTTTTTTTTAAAAAAAAAAAACACTTATTGCAAAAGAACGTTCTTGGAGAACCTTTATATCTTTGCAGTAGAAAATTGTCATGGTATGCACTTGTTTCTATAGGCACCAATAGTAATTTGATGTCAATGGTCTATCCTTGGCACTATTATGGTTCCGTTGTGAACCTGACTACTTTCATAGGTCTAATCCTAGCTTCACCAAACAAACGTGACCATGGGGATGACATGCTAACTTAACGACATCAAGTACCAAGCGTATAATATAAAATTAGGGTCTCTAAGGGCACTTAGGATCACTTTATGGCTAGTTATTCTCATTTAGTGTAATAAAAAAATAGGGATCATCGTATACACCTCCATGATGATTGTTGGGCTCACCCGTTTGAGCCCCTCTCACAAAAATTAGGAATGCGCGGAATGGTATCGAGATTTATGGGACAAAAATACCATATTTGTGTATGAGTACGAATGAAAAATAATATGTAATAAGGAAATAAATAAATAATAACTTATTGATACCGAGATTTATGTAGTTCACCTTTCATGCGAAGTCTATGGGAGAAAGCGATCAAATCCATTATTATAAATAATAGCAAAAATTTAATGGCTACAATTTTCTTCCAAGAGGCTAGGTCTCTTGGGCTCTCTGAGTTTTTTCTAGCGACTTTATCTCTCTAGGTTTTACTTCTTTAAGGTTATCCACTCTATCTTTCAGAGGTTTTCTTCCCTTTCACCCTCTAACAGGGTTATCTCTCTCTCTTCTTCTTCTACTTCTTCTTTGTCTTCTCCTCACAATAAGGATCGCTCTCTCTTAGGGGTAGTACATTTAAGAGGCTTCTCTTTTTCTTTTCTCTCTAGAAAGTAAAAGAGGCTTTTATAAAAGAAGAGGAACATCTCCAAGATGAGGCACACCACTATCTTTTCTCTCATCTCGATTAACCAACGCGTGAGTCTACTATTTGTTGTTCTCTATTTGCAACTACTTTTCCCCCTTCTACAACTTGGATTGCTATGAAACAGCTCCCCCTACAAATGTAAATAGCTATCTCGAGATTGACTTCCTAGAGTTTGTTTCTCTAGCCATGTCTGCATCTGTGTATCTTGTAGTATAGGTTTACCTCTTCCAAAGTTCAAACACTATTTGGACGTTCCCCTGATGTATTTGAAATTTAATTGACTGTTGCCCAGCATTCCTTGGTAAGATTAGCGATAAATCTGCGCATTATAGCAATATTCACCCGCGTGCACACCATAACATTTATTAAACTTCCTATGAACGACCCTTAGGGCACTTTCTGCATGTCTTCCTTCTCATTCTCGGTTTAAGGGCTATGCTTGTCACTCAACTTATGTGCCTTCTTGCCTTTAGCAACTTTACCAAATCATAGTTGTGGTTCTCATGCAAGGATTCTTTAAGTGCAAAAGTTTATAATCATTCAAGAATAGACTTTTGGTAGATAAAAGACATGTCTAAAATGAAATATTTAAGCTCAATTTATTAATAGAACGGGACCTCCTTTTGTTTATTTGATTACTCTTTTATTTTATGGCATGATCAACTAGGTCTTCTACATACTTAAAGAAAAATGAGTACCTTAAAATTTAATTTATAATGATGTATGTAGTCTTATAGATATATAAATACTTGCAATATATGCTTTATATCATTCATTAAGATTATTCGAAATAGAGTATATTTATCCAATGAGAAACATGATGAAGCATTTGAAAATTTCAATATCTACAAAAAAGGAAGTCGAAAAATAAAAAAAATTCTTAGACAGAATAATGGTTGTGAATATTGTTCTTACTAGTTAAATAAAGTTTTGCATAGACAACCAAATCATTCACCAAGTAACAGTCGTATGCCAAGTAACAGTCGTATGCCCACTGCAGCATAACAGTTTGACGGAAAGGAAAACGTACACACTAATGGAAATTGTTATTGTGATGCGCATTAGTTTCAAGCTCCCTTCAAATATTTGAAGAAAAGCATTGTATATACATTATATTTTGAATAGAAACATTTATCTAAGATTCTTCACGATAGCGGATTCCCTAACCTATGTGAGACCCCTTGAACTTAAGTGTCTCAAACTTGGACCTAAGTCCTTGAAATGTGTTGTTGTAAGGCACACTAAGAACATCAAAGGTTGCATATTTTTTAACGTAGATGGAATTTTTTTCTAAAATAATTATTTTTGTGAGCATGCTAATACATATAGAGATAATAGAGATAGATATGTACTACATGGGCGTGAGGAACATGATGTTCAGTGAATTAGAAGTTAGGAAAAGTACAAGACTCAAGATACCAATTAAGTATATTTCAAGGGTGTGGGCCACATGCCACTTAGAGATTCACAAGAACGATATTAAAACTATTGGGCATCCCGTCCCATTAGTGATGGACATCAATGGAATTGTTTTTTCTTATATAGGGTATTTAGGGAAAGTGGAAGAGAGTGACTTGTTGACCAAGTCACCATCCCACGCGATGTCACATATGATTTTGGTACGGAAAGATATTCTTCATATCCCTTTTTAAAATGAAATAGAGATGGATCTCCTTTTTTAGAGGTTATGAAATACTTCCATATATGTTTGTTATCCCTTGGCCAATACATAAAAGGAAATACGTGAGATGTGGGTTGTTATCCCTTGGCCCATACATAAAAAGGAATACGGAGATGTCGGTCTTGGTTGGTTAAATCAAAGCTACATCTTTAGGTCATTTTTGGATGTGAACATCTCTGGGTCATTTTCAACGTGCATCTCTCTAGATACATGAAGCCTCTTTCTGTAGAGAAGAAGAATATATAAATTCATCATTATCTGTGAGAGTAGAAGAAGAAGATAGAGATTCATCATTCTCTGTGAGAGGAGAAGAAGAAGATAGAGATTCATCATTCTCTGTGAGAGAAGAAGAGAGAGAGTTATCATTCTCTAAAAAAGAAAAAGAGAGCGAATTATCATTCGCTAAAAAATAAAAAGAGAGAAAGTTATCATTCTTTTTAGAGAGAAGAAAAATATGAAAGATAATCAGTGATCCTCTTCTTAAATCTTTTCTTTGTTGAGAGAGAAACGAGGAAGAATGGAAGAAACATGAGAGAAAGAGGGAACATTTTCCTTTAGAGAGAGAAAACCTCTAGAAAGAAGAAAAGTCTCTGAGAGAGAAAAACGTCAAAGAGGGAAATCCTAAAGAGAAATTTCTAGATGAAATCAGTGATCCCCAAAAAGTTGGTTTCTTGGAAGTCTATTTAATATTTGAGTTAATAGTGGGTTCGTTTCTTTCTCCCATTGACATGGCCTAAAAATGTGAACCATGTAAATTCGACGCCAGTAAGATTTATTTCTTTCTTTTCTTTATTGCATGTTTTCACACTCATGCACACACACGCATCAACTTTGGCATATTTTGTATCTCATATTTCTTGGTTCCGTTGCGTGCATACGAAAACATGTGAGATGGCTCTAAGTGGGTGAGCTCAAGTGGTATCAGACCGTGTTTCCATCGCCGTTTGGTCCTGCCTATCACCATCTTTCGATATAGTGAACTTAGCCATCATTGGACGAGTAAAGAAGAAAACAACTCCCGATCCTTTTAATCTTACTCACAGCTCCGGGCTCTGCCTCGACTTGAATTTTCAATTAATTGGGCTTAGGGGATTTTTTTGGGATTCAAACCCTCATGCGAATTCTATGTCAAAATTTTGTGAAAATTTCTACAAAAGCTTAACAGATGATCGAGGGCAGTAACGATAGCTGATTGTAATACATGGGCAATAGCTGACTGTAACGCATAGGCGATAGCTGACTGCAACACATGGGCGATAACTGACCATAACGCACGGGCGATAGCTGGCTACAACACATGGGCAATAGCTAATCGTATCAAACGAGCAATAGCTAATCATAACGCACGACCGATAGCTAACTATAACGCATTGGGGATAAACAGTGTGTGTGGATAGATGGATTCCAGTATCGAAAGCATGATGATATCGCTCAATGGGAATAATTGGATCATCTGTAAGCAAAAAAATGGAAGATCTACTATACTGTTGGGATTTGAACGCATGTATTGAAGGGGTACAACACAAGCCCAAAAGTATAACAAACGATGAGTGGAAGAGATTGGACTGAATGGCTCTGAACTATCCGACAATAGTTGGAAGAAAATGTGTTCCACCATGAGTCAATAGAGACACCCTTGAAGTCATTGTGGGATAAGCTACATGACTTGTACGAGAGAAAGACTGCCTGAAATAAGGTGTTTTTTATCTAAAAGTTAGTGAACATGAAGTTCAGAAACGGGGAATTCGTTGTAGATCGCCTGAATGAGGTGCAAAGCATGGTTAACCAACGCGCAACGATGAAGTTATTCTTGAAAGATGAGCTACATACTTTGTAAACAGTTAGGAAACCCTACAAGTCTCTGTGAGTAAGTACCAAATGGGATAGTGACTATTAATAAGGTCACTAGTAGCTTGTTGAATGAGGAGGTGAGAAAAAAAGCTTTCGACACATCAAATTCGCAAGCCCTTATCACAAATCGAGGAAGGTTCAGGAATGGGGACCAAAACCGATCGAAGACGATAAAGGGATCAAATGTTTTCATTGTGAAAAGGAATGACACGTCAAGAAAGATTGCTGGAAGCTCAAGAATGAGCAGAATGAGGATAATACCATGGATAATGGCAGGGAAACCACTTCAGTGACTACAAATGATAATGTTGTCGGAAACTGTGGTGAAAGGTGCATAGTATTCAATCATGCAACTCGGATTGGGTTGTGGATACTGGAGTATCGGATGTTACTCCATAAAGACATTATTTTGCTTCTTACAGACTAGAAGATTTTGGCTCTGTAAAGATGGAAAACAACGGTTCCTCAAAGATTTTGAGCAAGGGAGATGCATGCCCAATCCCATGTGAGCATTGTTTGATAGGAAAACAACATAAAGTCTCTTTCTCCAAGTAAGGGCTTTAAGAAAAAATTGGATCTAGTGGATTCATGTGTGTGGTCCCATAGATGTCAAGTCATTTGGTAGGGCATCATACCTCGTCACCCTTATCGATGATGCTTCATGAAAGGTACGGGTGAAATCGAAAGATCAAGTATTTGTGATATTTCAGGATTTCCACATAAGGTGAAAAGGGAGACGCGCAAGCTGTTAAAGTGTCTCAGACTTAGGAGCATGTTATCCACCACCAAGCCATATTGGGTGAAGCAATCCTCACAACATGCTACTTAATATTGATCTCTATTATTTTCTCTAGATGGTCAAATCCCAAAGTGAGGTTGGACCGAAAATGATATCTCTTATTCACACTTGATGGTGTTTGAGGCATTGATGTAAATACCGAAAGAACAAGGATCCAAGTTGAATGAGAAAGCACTCCTAATGCATCTTCTAAGGGTATTTAGATGAAAAATTTAGTTGTAGGCTATAGGATCATGAGTACAGGAATGTGATCAGGGATATGAGTGTGGTCTTTCAAGATGACCATACTATTGAAGACGTGAAGAAGGCATCAAAGCCACAAATCTTCAATGGTTCAGAACCGGTCATAGTTCTTCCATCTTGGTAAATGAAGACAGGGGAGAAGTGAAACAAAATGATGGGTCCAAAAAATTGACATGTCAGTTTCGAGTGATGAGGAGCAGGGGGCTGCCTGTTCAAGAAGTGCCACCTACAATTGAACTGAGAAAGTCCTCTAGGAGACATAAACCCTCTAATAATTACCTTGTAAGGGGTGACCCAGAAATTTATCAGGAAGTCAGGCCGACAAATACAAGGGGGTGTTGATTACAGTTATGTAAGATGAGATATAACCTTGCATAAGAATCACACCTATGACCCAGTAAAGTTGCCAAAAGCCAAGAAGGCATGGGAGTTAAGTGCCTGGAGATCCCTTTAACCAAGAGGAAGAAGGAAGAAATACAGAAAGTTCCCTATGGGTCGACTGTAAGAAGCACATGCAACAGAAGCGTGGTGAGCGCTGTGAGAGACTGTCAGTGAGTGCCCACTATGGAAAGGAAGTTTTCACCGACAAACCATTAGCCCACAAGTGAATCACCATTATGCAAAGAAGGTATTGACCAATGGACCATTAGTCATCACCTTGACTAATAATGAATCACCACTGTGCAAAGAAGGTATTAACCAATGACCAATCAGTCACCACTTTGACAAACAGTAAATCACTTTTACCGTCCGCGACTCAATTGACTGACAGTGAAACCATAAACAGATTCAAGTATTGCTAATCTTAAGAAAGAACGCTAGACAGTAATCAATTTGATAGTCAAGTATGTCAGAAGAACATCCAAAGCGTGTTTGCTTTGGGGGATGACAACCTATGTTACATGGGTACAAAGATGAAGACATCACTGGAGAACTAGACTCCATAAAGTCAATCTAGAGATACTCGATTACCTTTTCAAAGGAGTTGTTGTATGGCAGTCCAAGCTGCAGAAGGGTGAGAAATGGATGCAACTAGGGAAAATCCATACCGACAAGAGAATGTCAAATATTATGACGAAGACCTTTGCCAAATATAAGCAAGAGTCATGAAGAAGCATGACTAGCAAGGGTGTCATTGGAGCACCTGGTTGATCTATGAAGGGAAACTTCCCTTTTGGGATTGGAGGGAGAGATTGTTGAGCATCTCATCCCATGAGGACGGACATCAATGAAATTGTTCTTTTTTGTAGAGGGTAGTTCGGAAAAGTGGAAAAGTGTGACATGTTGACCAAGTCACCATTCCACACAAAAATAGGATCTCACATATGGTTTGGTATGAGAAGATATTTCTCATATCTCTTTCTAAAATGAGATAGAGATGGGTCTCTTTTTTTAGGAGGTCATGGGATACTTCCATATATGGTTATTTTCCCTTGACCCATACATAAAGGGATACATGAGAGGTTTTTTTTGTGGGATTTTGATTGGTTAAACCAAAACTACTTCTCTGGGCCATTTTTGGGCATGCATCTTTTTGGATACAAGAAGCCTCCTTTTGTAGAGAAAAAGAAGATATAAATTCATCCTTCTCTGTGAGAGGAGAAAGAGATTCATCATTTTCTGTGAAAGGAGAAGAAAAAGATAGAAATTCATCATTCTCAGTGAAAGAAGAAGAAGAAAGAGAGAGAGAGAGAGAGAGAGAGAGAGACAAAGAGAAAGAGTTATCATTCTTCTTAGAGAGAAAAAGAAGATGAAATCGAGTCAGTCATCATCTTCTTAAGTCTTTTCTTGGGAGAGAAAAGAAAGAGAATGGAAGAAAAAAGAAAAAAAGAAAGAACATTTTCTTTTAGAGATTGAAAGTCTCTAAAAAGAAAAGAAGTCCCAAAGAGAGAAAAACTTCAGAGAAGGAAATCCTAGTGAGATAAATCTCTAGATAAAATTGTTGATCCCAAGAAATTTGGTTTTTTGGAAAACTATTGTAACCTTTTAGTTAATAGTGGATTCATCTCCTTTTCATATTAACGTAACATGAAAAGGTAAACCACGTAAATTCGGTGCCAATAAGATTTATTTTTTTATTTGTTTTATTGCATGTTTTCCCACTCATATATACACACATCAACTGTGGCATATTTTTGTATCTCATATTTCCTAGGTCCGTCATGCGCATCTGCATTGTGCGGGAAGGATCTAAGTAGGTGAGCCCAACAAAAACAACATTCCTTGAGAGTGAACTAAATGAAGAAATATATATGGAACAAAGAGAATGATTTGTTTGAAAAGGTCATAAGATCAAGTTATCTAAATTTGTGAAATCCTTGCATGGTTTGAAATAAGCATCAAAACAAATACATGAAATATGAGATAGCGTAATCTTATTTAGTGATTCTGCATTTGTTATACAAATAGGTATTATATACAGGAAAATATCAAATGTTATATTATGCTTATATGTAAATAGTATGTTCATGCCTTGTAGTAACATTGCATGCATCTAGACACCAAGAACTTATTGTCTCTTGATTGTAACACAAAGATTATGTAACAAGCTGATGTGATTCTAAGAATCAAGATAGTGAGAATTTCCAATTGCTATGCTTTTATAGTCTCACTATATAGAGAAAGTTCTCAAAAGGTTCGACAACTTTGAAGTAAAACCAAACTGGTCTCATATTCAAATGAGAAACAATAACAGAATTTATGTTTCCCAATTAGGCTATAGAAGAGTACTTGAATGTATTTGTAATTGTGGTCTAGAGCATTAGAATTAGAATGCATCTATATAGTCCTATGTATTTCAATGGGACTATGTAGATGGCCTCCATTGTGTTGGTGAACTTGTTGTACTGGAAGTTTCGTTTTTTTTTTATTTTTTTATTTTTTTATTTTTTTATTTTTTTTATTTTAGCAATTTACATATAGAACTTTTGTTGTTTTTTTCTTTCTAAAATATGAAATAATCCATTTATAGGTAAAAATTACAAAGAAAGTCAGTCAACCCACTTTTTTTTGTATTTTTTTCAAAATTGCCCCTCGATCTCAAGCCGGAATCCTAGGCTCGAATTATTATTATTTTTTTAGTTTTTTTCTTTTGTAAGGCAATATTCCAAGCTTTAGTGCAATGCCCTACTTAAAAAAAAAAAAAAAGAAGTCTATATGAGGATGTTGGAGGACTGAGGGACAATTTTGAAAAAATTAAAAAAAAGCAGGTTGACTGACTTTCTTTATAATTTCCATCTATAAATAGATCATTTTATATTTTAGAAAAAAATTTAAGATTCACACGTAAATCACTCTTTTTCTTGTTTGGGGGCTGGAGGGGGGCCGGGGCGGTGGGGGGGCGGGGACGGGGGCGTTTGCGTGGGTAATTCAAGTATACTGGTGGTTCAATCTTAACCTTTTGTAAGAGTGCAATTGGAAGGAGTTCCAATAAATAAACATTTATCTCTATATCCTCTTTGGAGGCATGGTTAATTATTTTGGAGGAAGCTAGTGCGAGGCAAAATGACTAAGAAACTTGTCGATAAATATATTCCCTTTTCAAGAACCCATAGATGCAGTCTGTGATTGACTATTACTGAGTGACGAGTAAGATCTATAATGGAAAGCCAAGGCATATTTCCTTGAAGTACAATCATTGTTTGCAAAATATCCCGATCTAACAGCTAATCGCCCGGTTAGATCGGAACCGGTCAGTGCCGGTATTGGGCGGTTAAGGTGATCAACTGGTATTTAAAAAAGAAAATCAAAAAACTGTAAATAAATTCTCAAAAATAAGAAATTTTATTTGTAATGCAGTTTTAAATATTCTTTACATTATGGTAAAGATTAAAAATTGTTTTGATCATTAACACTCACTTTTATATTTTCCCATCTTTTTTAGAAATTTTTTAAAATAGCCCTTGGAAAATATAAAATGGGTTAAAATCCATTTTTTTCATTAATTTTCAACTTCATTTGAATGTGTTTCATTTTAATTATTTTTTATATGTTTTTCATATTTTAGTAGATTTTTTTTTGTATTTGTTTTATTTTTTTTCAACACTTTTTTTACCGCCCGAAACTTGTCAGACTAAAGTGGTTGAATCGGCCGGTTTACCAGTTAGACAAGTTAAACTGCTTTCATGCCCATGTCTGATTAACCGCTCTAGTTCGATTTTACAAACACTTAGTACAATCAATAGAGACAATTACTCGAAGTTGGACTAATTATAGTACTAGAACTTAGCGGATCCATTACTTAATTGCCTTGGAAGAAACCAAGTCTATAATACAGCTAGAGGAATGTGATTGAAGCCCATTCAAGACAAGTCACAAGATGGTGGGAACCCTACTTGGTAGATGGGATCTCATGTCCTAGCCTTACGGGGAAGAATAAGTCACTTATGCATCATTATAGAGCACCACAATTGTTTTAGAGGAAATAAATTTTGTCTCTCTTCCTTGACTATATATGGTGACCTATGACCTATAGTATGTTGAGCTTTGCTATTAATGAGTCCATGCACCTATGACATGCCTAAGGCTCACTGCCTTTGTAAGCAGTTTGCATTAGACGACGTGAATTGTCTTTCCTAATTTGTCCCTTGGAGTTATTATTAATACTTCAGGGGTGTTTCAAAATAATTTAAGGTATACTTCAGGGGTGTTTCAAAATAATTTAAGGTTCAAGAGAGAGAGAGAATACTTCAATACTTTCTCATGATAGCTTAGTCACATTTCTAACATCAATTGTGTTGCCCAACTTCTTATTTTCTTATAATTGATTGCCATGTGTCCCAACATTTCAAAAACCAATATGAGATCAACTATGAGTTTTAGGCTTTTATAGTACTGAGTGACAAAGTCTCAAAATCTGCATAGAATTCTCTGTATATTAATTGATTCAAGAATACACAATATCCATATATATATATATATATGATCAGTAATAGTCACGGATAGATACCTATACCTATCATATATATCAAGGATACCTAAACTTATCATAATCAAGAGATACGCATCCATACGACCTAATCTAATCAGTTTATCCATGCGATAACGATGAGCTCCATGATGAAGTTTCTGACTCCATTCTCATCAAAAGGGTAGGGTCCAAATTCCCACTGTTTTATCCCTTTGGGTTTGACTCCATTGTGGTCGTTTTTCCAAAATCCAACTCCTAACCACTTAAAAAGGGGCCTGTCTTCCCTATTGAATTATCCAAAACAAAAAAAAAAATCTATCCTCTTGGAAAATTGAAAACAACTTACACACCCTTTTTTATGAGTTCTTAGCCGTATTCACTGAGAGACCACTTTCTCTACCAAAATTCCATCAAATCTCTTCATTTTGAGTTCTGAATTCAATCCAAGACCAAAACCAATGTAGAGGACAAAAAGAACATGCTATTGTATTTCTCCATAAGCTACTCTTACTGTGCAAATTGCAAATTAGAAAAGAGTTACAATGCTTCACCAGGCTTAGTTATATCCTAGAAGTATATGCAGCGAAAAATGCGGTTATCTATTGGAAAATCCAAGTCAGAAGTATTCAATACCTCGAAGACTACAAGAACGTCTCGCATCTCGTTCTTTGTGTCCGTTGTGGAAGCACAAGGCTAAGTCAGTTCTTATGGGGAAAAGTCCAAGTTTTAGGTTTATTTCCGAATCAAGTTCCCAAAGATAAAGAATTGATCTCATTTTGAACTCTGTTCATTTTGGAAAAGAAATGCAAGAACTATACTCGAGTTGGATCATGTGTGTGCTTTGTTGTAATTTGCAATTTTTTAAGGGGTCTCCAATTATCACTGTTGTTAAGATATTTCTATTTCTAAACCAGCAATTAAAGAAACCATAAACTTGGATCCAATGACCCAAAAGCCAACAATGCTCATCAAAATCATTCTACTTAGTTTAAAGAGTGTGTTTTTCATAAAGTTGCAACCTTAAACAAACATATGAAAATCTTGAAAATGGACAGTGTAGATAATATGTTGTAAGATGCACTATTTCTGATACTCAAAATCTTTTTATTTTTCATAGTCATAATTCTCGATGTTGATAAAATCAATCACAGGGTTTTCCAACATTAAAATAACATTTTTCAATGAGTTTTTGAGGTGCATCTATACTTCTACATTTTAAGGTTGCAACCTTATATACACTTTTTTCTAGTTTAAATGGTATACCATATATCCTCATTTTTAGCACAATATAGCACCTGGATTTGCACGTGTCCCCCATCCTTTGCAGTAAAAAGCACGTACATTATGGTCCTCCAGGACTGTACTATATGTTTACTCCTTCAGTTTAAATACCCCCTTAGGATAAGTTTTTCAGACTGAAATTTTGGAAACTATGTAAGAATTACTGGATGGTTTCTTTTAAAGTAAAAAATTTTAAATTTTGAAATTTTTTTACATTTAGGTCTGCCCTTCAAAAATCGGACACCTCTGTTCATTTCTGATATATAGAGATTTCAATTCGGAATTTTTTTTAATGAGTTTAGTATATGAGTTGAAAATGTTATATCTCCAAAATCTGGGGTCTTGAAATATTCTTGTAGTGGATTTTACACAAGGGAATAAGTAGACAGCGTACTTCTGCGGAACTATAAAAATCCTTTGGCTTTAGTAAAGTTGCTTGTGAGTCTTACATATGCTCAGACATTCTTGTTGAGATAAAAACACACTTGTTGATATTTTATTATGTGCCACTTTCCGGGAAAAATTTTGCATGGCTACTTTATTCATTCGTATTCACTAGAATTGTTTTTTTTTACTTCTGCCATATGCGACCCTAGGAGTTCTTGAACAGATGAGGTTGGTCTTCCCTAGCAAATAAAAGAGACCTTAAAACATTGAGCATAAATTTGGGCTAAACATATTTTTTATCTGCAAATGCATTTATACTGAGAATTGATAAAACAATAAATGATACAGAAATTTGGGAACACTGCAAATTTCCTTTTAGAATTTACATTTACTTCTGATATATTCTATTTTAAATATGGGGAAATTAATTATAACAAGAAAACTCATGCTTATTAGAATGTCACACTCATATTTTCAGGGGCAACACTGGGTGAAGGAACAGGAGCAACAATGTCAGATGACGAAGATGATCTACAAATGGATTTCGCGATGGATGCTGGTGCCGAAGCACAAGACATGATGCGGTTTGGGCCACTTCTACCAACAGAGTCAGAACGATCTTTGATGGAGAGAGTCAGGCAAGAACTTAAGATAGAACTCAAACAGGTGATTTTACTTTCTTATAAGTCCGTTCTTTTTTTTGTTAAAAGGAGATCTCACTAATTCAAATTATTTAGGCCAAGTAAGTTTTTGTTGTGTCATCTGTGCATGTTACAGGGGTTTAGGTCAAGAATTGAAGACGTCAGAGAGGAAATTCTGCGAAAGCGAAGGGCAGGGAAACTGCCAGGAGATACAACATCAGTGTTGAAGCAATGGTGGCAGCAACATTCAAAATGGCCATATCCTACAGTAAGCAATCTTTCATACTTTTTGGAAGAATACTTTTCAAAAAGCTGATACAATGACCAATTGCTTTCAAGTTTCAATGTTGAAACAATATAGAAACAATGCTAGAAGGCAAGATTTCCACATGTTCATAATTGTATTCGGTGATTGTTTTGAGATGCTCCTGTACAGCAAATTTTGCAGTCTTCCATGAATGCTCATATTGAAGCTTGAACGAAACAAAATGCTTATATTATGAAAAGATAGAGGATTTAAAGATATTATGTAGAAGACGAAATACTTTAAGAAAATAAATCATAAAGAAGAGAAAAGTAGTTTCGGTTCTGGTTCAACACTTCAACTAGGGCTAGATTCAAACAGTTGCTTCTAGTTGGACTCAAGTAGTGATCATGCACCATAAACCAGTTCAAATTTTATGATATTTGAAAACAGACTTCTGAGTTTCCATCAACAAGTGGACGAGATATTTTAATTCTTTGATGGTGTTGCAGGAAGACGACAAGACGAGATTGGTGGACGAGACAGGGCTACAGCTGAAGCAGATAAACAACTGGTTCATAAACCAGAGGAAGCGCAACTGGCACAGCAACTCCCAATCTGTGACTTGTTTGAAATCCAAGCGTAAAAGGTTCGGAAGAAATTGACATTCATATGTACTTGGAGTAGTGATGATCAGCTATATTGATTTTTCTGCATTTATTTATTTATGCAGGTAGTAGTAAAAGGAGCTGGGATACATACACCAAGAAACAAGTGACAAATTTGTCCATCCACTGCTCTCAAACAGAACCAACCAGATGTAATATAATCAGAATCCCATACAGAGGGCGCAACCATTATATCGCAAAAGTCTTACTTCCAATGTTTCATGTAATGTTTGTTGATTGTCTTTCTAATATGATGTTTCCCTTTGAATAATTTTTTTTTTTTTTTCCTTTTGTCAACTTTGTCCTTTTTCTTTATTCATTAAAATATGTGATCCGCCTCGAACCCCTTCTCACCATAGCAAAAAAAAGAAAAATTAAATAAATGTCAAAAAAGAAAGACTACAATGCACACTGCAGGGGTATCAACTATCAACCATGACTTTCTAGTACACGTTCTGGTGCAGGGGATACTTACCTTGTGTAAAACTAGCGTTTTAAAATCCCAAGATTCTTAATCTGGATAGGAATTGGAAAAAATGAACCGGTTATAGATGGTATGGCTCCCGATCCAGCCCTTCTTTTCTTTTGTAAGCTAACTAATGTTTTCTTAATCTTCTCTAAATTCCCACACATAAACTCCAATTTTAATTTTAATTTAATTTTATTTATTTATTAATACTTTGTAGATCACTGATTTAGAACAATCCAAATTGTTGATCCAGTGATCCGACATGAACCTATAGGATGATTGATCCACCCAACAGGTCTAGGTTTTGAAAGACAGTGTAAAACAAATGCCTAACGATCACTTATTAATTAAATATGCATAAAGTGATGAAAAAGCACAGAATATATTTCTTTCTTTTGGTGCATGGTTGCAATGCAGTGTATTTATACATAGTGTGCGGTTAACATAAGGCATAGGCCCTACGTTCGAAATAAAAAGTAATGTTGCACTCAATTCTGCTGGAAAATGCATTTTTGCTGGGTGAAACCCCTGTGATGGTCAGAAAATTCATTCCCCTCCATGTCTGGCCCTAATGTGAAATTTGAAATGGTATAGATCTGATCATTCTTGACATCTGAGAGTTTGAATAATGTGTTTAGAAGTTTTTATTTTTAGAGTTTGAAATGGCTTTTTCTTTATTTCTACAATTATTAAGGTCGAGATATCCAATTTGAGGTTTTGCAACCAAGAATTACAATTTTTAGGGGGTTTTCAAGGTGAATGTGGGGTCTTTGAAATGCTTTTATTGTAAAATTAGGAAACCTGAAGATAGAGATCCCACCTAAGATCGTGTACATAGTTGACTAAATATGAAACTGGTAAATACAAAAACAAAAGAAGTGTAAGAAATGAAGTAAATATAAAAAGACACACCACAAGACACATGATTTATGTGGTTTGCCCCAAAGGGTTATATTCACGGCCTTTTGTAAGTAGAAATCCATCATCTCAATGAAGATACAAAATTTATGTTATGACAGATATATCTCTCTTAAACATAAGCAAAACCTTCAGCAACCTTTTATTCTAAACTTGCTCTCTTAATCCAAAAATACCAATGATCAACAACATCTTTTTCACGGCTACTAGAAAAACAGCTTTAAGAGCAATTGAGAGACTTTATCTCTCCAGAAATAGATATTGAACCAACTCAAAACCCATTACTGTCAAGGTTATACTTCACTGTGGGAGAGGTCCTATGTCACTCTCTCATAGGCCCTACTTCTCTCTCTAGAAACATACAATTCTCATGACCTACAAATCGATGATCCCAAAAGGAGTCAGTTTTATGGCTTCCTTGATCACATTTTACAGAGATCACTAAGTTTTCTTGCTCCTTAAGGAAACTCTATTGTTTTTATTATAGTAACTCAATCTATGAAAACATAAGTAAGATGATTTAGCTATAACTAAACTTTTTATGGAGATTAATAGGTCATGGTGGTAGCATCCACATTGATGGCTAAATTTTCATCATTGCCAACCTCCATTTACGAGATTTCGTGATTTCTTACTTCTTGTATCTATTGTAGAATTTTCACATATACTTTGCCTTCATATTTCTCTACTTGAAATCTTGTATTAGGCGATCTTCTCCAAGTTTTTGTCTCCACACAAAAATTAAATTTTAGCCCCACACATACATTATGCTCTGATATCAATTTTTACAGTCCTCTCAAACCCCTTCTCTTGTGAAACTCGAAACTTTAAATACCAAGATCCCACTCAAAATTGGGTACACAGTTAGCTAAATATGAAATAGATAATTACAACCACAAATCAAGTATAAGGAACAAGGCAAAATAAAAGCACATTAGAAACCTTTAGTCCCAACAAAGATTATATATTTACATATGTCATATATACCTCCCTTTAACATCAGCAAAATCGTTGCTTACCTTGCCCTCTAAACCCACCCTTCTGACTGACCAACACCACTAATCAATTTCATCTTTTTACTATTATACCATTATTGGAAAGAAAACTTTGAGAGCAACATAAAGATTTTAACTCTTTAAAAATGAAAATTGAACCAACTTAAAACCCTATACCACCTCTTTCTTTTAAAGTACAAACTTCTCTTTGTAAAACTAGAAAGAAAATTTTAAGAGCAACCAACTCCCTAGAAGTGGAAATTGATCCAACTCGAAATCCTATGGGAATTCCATCTTTCTCTTGAAGGTCATAATTCTCTGTGAGAGGTCCTGCATCTCTCTTATAGGCCCTACGTCTCTTTCTGGAAACAAACAATTCTCATATCCTACACAATAGTGACCCCATAAAGGGACTTATGCTTCTTTGATCCCCATTTATAGAGATCACCAAGTTTTCTTGCCCTTTAATGAAACTCCATTTTTTTATTATAATATCTTCAATCATTTGATGAAAATATAAGTATGATGATTAGGTATCCCAAAACCTTTTAGAGGGGAAAAAGGTCTCCAATGCCTTGAAGTTTCAAAGGGGGTTTGGTTATCTGGAAAACACCGTTACTCACCGTGATTTCTCATTTTTTGACGACTTACATCTCCTATGGTGAGTTTTTCGGTGACTTCCCACTAACCCATGTGGCCAGAGCGGGAAAACCGTGCCAAATTTAGTAACTTTCAGATCTGGGTTTCGAAGGAAATCTCTGGAATTCGACCCTTTTGACTGGTTTCTGGGCTAGGGATAGCAGATAAACTTGGGATTTAAAGTGGGTGGACTGTTTTTCAAGATTTCATTCACTGAAATTGAAGAGATTTTCGTGGTTTTAGAGAAATTTGAGAGCCTTGAAGGTTGATTAGTGGAGAATTGACGATTTTAGGGCTATGGGAAGACCAACATATCTTGTAGTAGCCTGAAATTCATACTTTGGTGGTCGAAAAATTAAGATATTTTCTTGTTTTTGGTCGGATTTTCTTAGTATCCGGTGGCCAGAAAATTATTGATCTGGCTATGATTTTGGATAATGAAAGTGAAATTTTGAATTGGTTTTCGGAGTTCGACAAAATTTCGAAATGTGTCTGATATTTTGCCCAAATTCATACACTAAAACCCCTTCACTCCACTAACCCACATTTGCTGGCCATCCATGGAGAAACCAATAATCCAACTCTCCACTTCAGGTACCACCTTCGTCCAAGCTAACACAAACAGTTTCAGGGACAACTGACTGGAATTTCCAATGAGCCACGTCAAATTTCAGCATCCCTAAGTGCCGGAATCAGAAAACTGGCATTCAAGTTGCAGGAGAGGAGGCCATACCATAGCAAGTCGAAGCTCCAGATCATAAAGCCAGGTAATAAACTAGCTTTGCCCAGAGCCGGTTTTCCTTTGGGCCAAGCATTGTTGTCGTCCCAAAACACCGGCTTTGTCTCAAGCCAGGTGATTCCATCACCGGTTCTTTCTGCACTATTCGGGTGTATGGCTGTTATATCGCCGCTTGTTCCCAGTGTCCCGCGTAGCCCCTTAATATCGTCGCCTTGTACATCCGATTACCGGTCTCCCTTAACAATGGAGACTGCGGAATCAACAACGATTAGAGAAGGAAATAACGAGAGAGGACATTTGGGGGAAATTTATAAAAATAATGGAAAATAATTGAGTGTGGCAAATTGTGAAAAAATAATAAAGAGGAATTAGCTATATGAGTGAGGAAGAAAAGGCAATATCGGAAAGAAAAAAAAAAAGATTTTATTTACATCCATCTCCCCGGTCTAGAGAGCCTGGTTATGGATTTTCTCAGCAATAGTTGGATAATGTAGTGGCTCGAGGTTGAAGTCCTATGGCTTTCCCATCTAGATGTGACTATGGGATTTTTCTATCTCCTTTATGCTGATAATGTAGTTGTTTTTTGTAAAGCATCTCGAAAGGCCGCCGGCGGTATGTCCTCTCTCCTATCTGTATTTGAAAAAATCACAAGACAAAAACTCAACTTTGCTAAAAGCAATATTTTTTTCTTTGAGGTAGCCCAGTGTTCTAAACGAATGATTTTGAGGGAGCTTGGTTTTGGTTAGGGCTTTCTTCTGGTTAGGCATTTGGACGTGCCTCTTTATCATGGTAATTTGCAGTATAGCCATTTGTCACAGTTTAGTTGCTAAGATTAGTTGGTAAGGTTATTGGTAAGATTGGGTTGTGGCAAGCTTTATCATTGTCTTCTGCAAGCCAATTACAACTGTTGAAATCGGTTCTTTCATCGTTGGCCATTTTTTGGATTATGTATGTGATCTTACCCAAGCGTACTCGTTTTATGGTGGAGAAGCTACAACAAAATTTTCTTTGGGTAGGTTCGGCTGAGAGGAAGGGGATTCATTTGGTCTAGTGGAAATCAGTATGTCTTACTCTCGAGGAAGGGGGTCTTGGTATTCGTGATATTTCAGGGTTCAATATGTATGTATGATATAGTTGGCATGAATAATCCTGGCTCGCCCCTCTTCTTTAATATCCTAGATTTTTTAACACAAATATTTTAGAAACTCATATATTTGGGAGGTCAAAAGGAAGTGTTATTCTTATGCATGAAAAGGTATTCACATGAGACTATCTTACCTACGCCATAATGCTAAGTGGATTATTGGAATAGGCCAGACTATAGACTTTTGGACAGATCCTTTTTTTTCAAAGAAATCTATTTGAGAGTCTTATTGTTCCTAGATTCATAATGATCTCAGAGTTCTTGCTAAACCTAAAGCGGCTGATTATCTACAGGGTTTTTCTCAAACATGACGGCTTCTTTCTCCGAGCTTTAAAGATCGAGAGCGATTCGCCATTATTAGTCAATGTAATCCATGATCGATGCCAAGCTCCATGGGTGCTCAATGTTATTGCTGCTAATTTCCGTCATAAACTTTTGGATCATGTTTGGTCCCTAGACCATATCTTTTGTAAGGCAAATATTGTGGCTGATGCACTCGCTAAGAAAGCCATAAAATATACCACTAATTGTCGATCTAGACCACCGGATTTTCTCTCTTGCTCTACTTCATGATGTGGCACAAATGCCCTACGCTAGGATTATAACTTTATGAGTTGTATTTTTTTAGGAGATATATCCTTGTACCCCTTATTTTTTGTTTTCATATCTCAATAGACTCAAAGATTCAAAATATATATCTTAACCTTCTGACTAACTTTACGCATTTTTAACTATTTTTTTAACCCTAACAAATATAAAAAAGATATGTTCATTCTAAACCCTTTCTCTCTTTGCGTAATATATTCCCCCCAAATTTCTCTTTCTCTAACATTCACCCTCTTTGTCTCTCTAACGGGGGAGAGAGATAGTGAGAGATACGGGAAGTGAGAGAAAGAAAATAGGTAGAGAGATTGATTTAGGGGAAAATAACATAAAGAGAGAGATGATGGTGTTTAGAAAGGATGTGTCTTTTTTATATTTGGTTTAAAGGGGATAAAGTTAGCTTATGGGATTAAAAGATATAACACTTAGAATTTTTATAACTCAAGATATGTTTTAAAACCTTGGGTCTATTAAGATATAAAACTTAAAAATGGGGGGCATGAAGATATTTTCTCTTTTTTATATATTATTAATGACAAATCTGATAAGGGATTTTCTCCTCCACTGACTTACCCAAAATAAAAAGCCTTTTAGAGAGATTAATAAGCTTTCTTGCTCTCCAAAAAAACCTCTATTTTTACTATAATATACTAAATTTATACATGTGGTGATTTGGCTATCATCAAACCTAAAAATCTCCATAGTGATAGCAAAACTATTATCATTGCATTGCAAATCTACATTTGAGAGATTTCTTGATATCTTAGCTCTTGAATTTATTATGGAATTTTCACATATACTTTGCTTCCATATTTCTCTACTTAAAATCATGTGTACATTGAACTTCTCTATTTGTTTTTCCATCAAAACTTTAAATTTTAGCCCCATACATACCTTTTGCTTTGATACCAATTACAGGGTCCTCTCAAACCCCCTTTTCTTGTGAAACTTGGACCCCTAAATACCAGGATCCCACACAAAATTGGGTACAGAGTTGGAGAAATATGAAATAGATAAATACAATCATAAATTTGAGTACAACAAATAAGGAAAACAAAAACATACCAAAATAATATAGAACACCACAATAATAACAAGATTATAGGTATTGCTCTTAATAGAGATAAAATGGGGATGTTGAGATTGATGAGTGGCAAGGCAAGAAGGGATAAATACATTTGGGAGAATTTTGGTGTGTCTCCAATTGGTGATAAGATTAGAGAAAGTAAACTTAGGTGAGTTGGTCATGTACAGTGCAAATCCACTACAACACCTATTAGGAGGTGTGAGTGTGTTCATGTGGAAGGCCCGAAAATGGCAACGGGTAAAACCAAAATGACATTGGTGGAGATAGTGAGAAAAGATGGGGGCAACTTATGGCTTCACTGAGAGTATGGCCATTGATAGAGCAAAACGATAGATCATGATTCGTGTAGACGAACCCAAATAGTTGGAAAAAGACTCTTACAATGATGAATAATACAAAGATAGCGTGATTAGAAATCTATTGTCTCAATAAAAATTAAACTTTTACTTTTGAGAGATATGCTTCACTTTATATATCAGCAAAACCTCACTAACATTCCCTTCTAAACCCACCCTTCCGACCGAGCAACACTAATAATCAGCTTCCTCTTTTCCACCATATACTACTATTGGAAAGAAAACCTTGAGAGCAACTAAAAGAATTTTCACACTAGAAGTAGAAATTGAATTAATACAAAATATCGCATCTCCCTTAGAGGATTCTAAGAGCTAACTATTCACACAACCCATAATATGGTTGAAAGAAAGACCCATATGATTTTTTATAGGTTTTTTTTTTTTTTTTATTTCACCCCTTTCTGTTTTTTTTGGCAAAAAACCACTTACAGGTGGTCTTTATTACAACAAGATAAATTTCAAAATAATTTCAAAGTAACAATAAAACCAAGATCTTAACAACTTGATGTCATTGAAACAACTATGCACTATACTTGAGAATAAAAGACAAGATTACAAGAAACAAAAGGAAGCGTGCCGGATATTACCTCAATTGGGCTTGTTACACCCCACACCTAGTCACCACTATCCGATGCACGAGGAATCTACGGTCTAGCTTCAATCTCGAACCGAAAAAGCAAATTTCGATCAAGCCACACCAATAGAACAAGAACTCATTTGATCACAAACTCAAACCCTAAATGAATTCCCTTAACAACCTAGTTTGAGAGAGATGGATACTCTTTTTGCTAACCCTAAAACACTTAGTCATAAATCCATATTTAAGAGATAGGAGAGAGAAGAACACTATCACCTAAACGCTTATGTTCTTTCACAATATGAGAGAGAAAAAAACTTTTCTTAAGAGAGAGAGAGAGAGAGAGAGAGAGAGAGAGAGAAATTCTAAGTCGAATATGAGAGAAAGTACAAGAGATAAGCTGTAGAGATTTTGGGTAAAGACAATCCTTTTTTTATAGGCTTGAATAAGATTTCTTAGGGTTTTTCTTATCTTGCCTCTTTTTGTGATATTAAACATAGAGCGTCCATCAAAGGTGACTTGTGAGGTGAGAGATTTGAGTCATCAATTTCATAGATGGGTCATCAACATTATGAAATATGCATGGACCATTATCCCTCTTTCCTTAACCATTTTCCCATCAATAAAAATTAGATAAATCAAATCTAATTAAAATATTATGCTTTCTATAATCTTTTACAGATTATTCTAAAGATATATTAAGTCAATATACACTTTCAATATTTGGTAAATATATGATCAAAATATTCTCATATCTTTTATTTGACCACATGTCATATTATATCTTATCAAATCTTAAATTAACTTAATGTACAAGAAAACAACCAAGAGGTGGGGTGTGCATCCCATGTGGCATGTGTGGGCCCCACCCACTTGTCACATGGTGGACCCATATGCATTATGGGCTCCCATGATATTTTATATAATTTTAAATTAACAAAATAATTTTAAAACATTATTTGAATTTTATAATTTTGTAAAAAACAATATCTTCATTTTTATAAGTTTAAAAGTTATAAATAAATATCAAAAGACTCATAAAAATTCAAATAATAATTCTAAAATAATTTATATCATAAAACAAACATAATTAAATTAACTTGATGGGAAATGAATCCATATGGTTCAGGAATTCAATCTGCAATCATGGGGCACTCTACCTTTAACTATAGACTGCAGACCACACTTATTTTATCGAACCGACCCAGTGTTTCTCATGACCCATAGTCCAAGCAGAGGCTCATTAGTGGGTCACAAAAGTCTGGCCGATGAGCCAAGGGGTTGTAATCCTAGTTTGTGGATTATAGTTCATCCCCTAGAGATAAGTCAATGTCACCAATACCTTATGCCACTATAGCTCAATGACGTGTAGGGGTATCTCTCGCACATGCATACGCTTTACCCTAAAAGATGACTTTCTGGCTTTCTATAACGATCTATCGATATGCATGCCGTGTGATGGCACATGGATGAGGTTTTGGCCTATGTCTCTATAGGCCACCATCAACACAAGGGTCACACAGTCCCTCTGCTCACTCATCCGGACATGTTCTCCGACCTCATCAAGGGCTAACCCATAACCCTCATTGATTTGTTCTTCATGCCCAGGTAACATGAGTTTTTCCCAACTGATTGGTCTAGATCGTCAAGTACAGATCAGTATTAGCAAACCATCGTTTGCTTAGTATAGTCCACAAGGGACCACACTCCCATTGAATTCATGTTCCACTGTATCATTTTATTTTACGAGCACTTATAAGGCCTTTCAAGGCCATATAAATCCAACATCTCCCACTTGGCTTTTGAATCCTTACATTCTCTCTTCCTCACTTTTTCTTATCCCCATCTCTCTCCCAATTACATTCTCTCTCTTAAGTATTTTTCACTTATTCTCTCTCAATACATTAAACATGACTTTCTCTATCAATCCTTTCACAAAAAGATTTATAGAGGCAACGCCTTTTTCTTTTTTCTGTTCGGATCATATCCCAAAAGTAGTCGTAGCCCATCTTTTACATCACATCGCGAATCATTGACCTGTTGTTGCAGAAGACCATAACGTACCCTCATTGCATGGGGTCGTATGTTCATGGGCTCGAAAGAGTTCAAATAAGCTGCTCCCTTTTTGTAGTCATACAACCAGCACCACACACCTGGGTTCCATGGGTGAACAACATCATATTATGTTGTTCCATCTGACCTGTCAAATACTAGCAAGTGCTCCCACTGAAATATTTATTTTATCTAGATCTCGATCTTTCTCAATCCCAACTCATTCCTCAAGTGATAGAAACATAGTTTCATATGCTTTGAGTTCTTATGGAATCGTGGTTCCTTTGACATGCATATCGCCGCCATGTTGTCATGGAAAATCCTTACTATCTTACAACGCACGGGGTCAAAGTCAAGTCGATTAAGAAATTTTTTAATCCATACGACCTCCTTGGTCGACAAACAGCACGTCACGTACACTGCCTCCATAGTGGATAATTCACCACATCCTATTTTTTTGATTTCCAAGAATTTGTTCCCTTTCAAGCATGAACACATATCCAGATGTAGACTTTGCATCATCTGGATCCATGAGATAGCTTGCGCCTATATATCTGAATACCCAAGCAGCTAAAAGAAATATGGAACTGTAGCAGCTCTCACTTAATTATTGCACATACAACATATACATTCTAAACATTCGTATGCATATAACATGAGATAGAATAACAAGTCTTATGCAATCCATTGATTTCACAATATGCAAAACCTTCATGAACCACAAAGATTCAACCACACTAGTCATCTTGGTAGTAAATCCATACAAACCAAGTTATTTATTTAATCAACACAACATATGTTAAGGAAGCCTAGCATGATGGCTTTCCTTCAACATTCTTTATGGTTCAAGGTCTTAAGTAATTGTAGATTTTAAATAACTAGAAACATGGGTCAAGGCACATGGGTATTCAAAAACTAGTGCATGACAGTTTTTATCTAATTTTTATAAAGACCGTCAAGACACAATGTTTTTCCTTTTAATAAAAAATATTGACTTGGTATGTATGTATATATATATATATATATATATATATATATATATATATATATATATGCATTCACATGCAATAGTTATGTAATAGTATAACAATTTAAAATGATTTTCTTAAAGACTTAGTGGACCAGGTAAGACCATATGGTTTTCTCAAAACCATATTTATAGACTTAGGTTTTTTTAAAATCATCTATTTTAATTTTAAACTACATGCTTAGCCTTCATAAATCATTTTACCTCATTTACCTTTAATTTCCTATTAAGTCAAATTCAAGGCCACAAAAACAAATCATAAATACCATCTTATAATTCTATCAAAAAATAAAGCATGACTAAAAAATGTCTATTAAAGCCTTGACAATTTTTTTTTTTTTTGGTAAATATGGAGACTTTATCAAGAGATCATCATCACATGCAACACATCATATTATAGACAATATTAGGAGGATGATCACTACGACCAAGTTCATCGAAACAGTCCCTTCGTGCTTACATATTTGATTAAGCCACACCCATCTCTCGCGTTTTATCCTTAAGGATCAAAGCCCTTGATCAAATCACATATCTATGTGTATTACTACCTTAAGTAGTTCATACTATAGCACAATGACGCACTAAAACACATGCTATTAAAAAATTAGCTCTTTCAAATTTGTTAACACATGTCACTTAATGTATATGCACTCCATACATATTCATAAAACAATTAGCAAAAAAAGAACCAAAACATATAACATAAAACGATATTGAATCATCTTTCCCTATAAGACCTTATCATGTAATGTAGGATGGATTTCATACCTCAAAACCATGTAATGTGGTACCTGGGTTTTCTTAATTCATTGCTTTTATTTGTTTGACAAGCTTTTGGAAGAGCGCGCAACTAATGGAGAATATAGTGGTCATCAGTTTCACATGTCATAAGTGTCCATCTTTTTGGCACTTGGATTCTTCATTTTTCACACCGCGAAAAATAATATTATTCATCTCATCATTTCAAACATCACAAATTTGATCCTCCCACTGATGTTCAGTGTTTTTTTGTTACCACCAAGCATCTCTATATATCCCTTCAGTTCGAAGAAACCAATATGTTTTTATAAGTATTGTATTTTTTCTTCTTTTTGCTATTCCCAAATCGAACATTCTTCATATAGAGTGTCTTATCTTGCCAACTCTGTATTATATCTCTCTGAAATTGTACTTTAATAAATCATACTCATGGTATACTATAAAACCTTTTAAAATGAGCCTTAAAAATGTCTCCATAATTAGAATTCCAAAGATGTGCCTTAATATGTCACATCTTTCAATTTGCTGCATAATAGAACATGAACATCCCATGACAAAAATATGATATATGTCAACTCATAAAAAGTTTATCTTCGAATCCCTTTGAGTATTGAAATAGACTAAAAAGTATAAAATAATACTCAGTTCCATCCCTAAATCATACTAATTAGTGAGTCTTCGTTTTAGTGACATTTAGGTCACAATGCAATTTTTTCAGCAGAAAATCAAGTTGAGCACCTTTGAATAAAAAAATTTGTTTCTCTCAAGCCTCAGAGAATTTCTTCCTCGAAATCTTTAGTGTTGAAAACTAGACTCAAAATCAAATCACAACATTATAGTTTGAATCCTAAATAATATTTTCTTCAGAGAAATAAATAAGTGACATTCACTTCACAAAATAAATTATATTGCAGAATTCCAGGATAAACACTAGCTAGTAAAATTGTTTTTTCCCTCTATTCTCTTGGAGTTTCCATTTCAAACCAATTTTATTTGAAATTAAACACATAATTATAACATATATATTTCTACAAGCCTCATATGACTCTGTTAAGTAGGCTTGATAAATATAGTTATTCATGTCTCAATGAAGAACATACAGAAAATTTAAGATGACCTCTCTTCAATCCAAAATTTTTATTCATCTCTTCCCGTAGATATTTCTATTTAAATTAAATTTTATTAAAAAATATACTCATAATGAAAGTTTAAAATTTTAGTATGGACTATAAAACATGATGTTAAGTATAGAAACAAAATCATGACTTCCAAGTCATGGAAATAGTCTTCGTTGCAGAAAATGGCACTTGCTCAATAAATTGATCATATCTTCCAAACTATAAAGAATTTCTTGATGAAACTTTTTTTTCTTGAAAGTATACTCAATTTTGTGAGTCACAGTAAAATTTCAGCAAGAAATAAAATCATATGATTGATGGGAAAAATCACGGAACTCAATGAACACTTCCTGGATTTTACAAGGTTAGAATTGACATCCTTCATTGATGATTTCATATCACTACTTCAAAATAGCTCAGAATACTCATTATGCAGAGTGCCTTTTCGGTATTGGAATATTTCAATAATTCTTAATGGTTGGTGTATTTCTTGACCACAAAGGTCATTAGTTTTCTCATATATCATTTCCATGTTTTATCTCAACCCAATAAAGAGAAAAGACAACTAATGACATCAAGTATCAAAAGCTCTGATACCAATGAAAGAAAGACCCATACTATCTTTTATCGCGAAATTTTTTTTTTTATTTCACCCCTTTCTTTTTTTTTTGGCAAAAGATTACTTACAGATTGTCTTTATTATAACAAGATAAATTTCAAAATAAATTCAACATAACAATAAAACCAATATCTTAACAACTTGATGTCATTGAAACAACTATACACTATGCTTGAGAATAAAAGACAATATTACAATAAACAAAAGAAAGAGTAACGAACATTACCTCAACTGGGCTTATTGCATCCCACACCGAGTCACCACCATTCGATGACGGGGGATCAACGGTTTAGCTTCAATCTCGAACCAGAAAAGCAAATTTTGGCTAAGTCACACCAATAGAACATGAACCCATTTGATCACAAACTCAAATCCTATGTGAATTCTCTTAGCAACTTAGTTTAAGAGAGATGGATTTTCTTTTTGCTAACCCTAAAACACTTAGCCATAAATCCATATTTGATAGATAAGAGAGAGAATAACTCCATAACCTAAACTCTTAGGTTCTTTCACAATGTGGGAGAGAAACTTTTTTTGAGAGAGAGAAAAAAAAAAAATCTAAGTGGGATATGAGAGAAATATGGAATTAGGTACATGAGATAGCGTGTAGAGATTTTGGGTAGAAACAATCCTTAAGATTAGGATTTTTTAGGGTTTTTCTTGGCTTGCCTCTTCTTGTGAGATTGAACATAGACCATCGATCAAAGGTGACTTGTGGGGTGAGAGATTTGAGTTATCTATTTCATAGATGGGTCATCAACATTATGGAAGGTGCATGGGTCACTATCCCCGTTTTCTTAACAATTTTTCCATCAATAGAAATTAAATAAATCTAATTAAACTATTACGTTTTCTATAATTTTTCATAGAATATTCCAAAGATTTATCAAGTCAATATACACTTTCAATATTTGGTCAAAATATTCACATATCTTTTATTTGACCACATGCCATATTATATCTTACTAAATCTTAAATTAACTTAGTGTACAAGAAAACAACCAAGAGGTGGGGCATGTCACCCATGCGTGGCATGTGTGGGCCCCACCCACTTGTTACATGGTGGGCCCATATGTATTACGGGCCTCCATGATATTTTATATAATTCTAAATTAATAAAATAATTTCTAAAACGTTATTTGAATTTTATAATTTTATAAAAAAATAATATCTTCATTGTTATAAATCCAAAAATTATAAATAAAATATCAAAAGACTCAAAAATTCTAATAATAATTCTAAAATAATTTCTATCATAAAACAAACATAATTAAATTAACTTGATGGAAAATAGATCTATATGGTTTAAGAATTCAATCTGCAATAGTACTTATCATCTTCAAACCTATGGCCATAATGAAATGATAAATAGAATCCTTGGAATCTTGTGTTGCATAGTTGGAAAGGGGGTATCTCAATCAGACTTAACTTGTAGTTAAGCTGAATTTGAATAAGCCCTAGTGAGTAGGCCCACTGGCCATGCTCCACTCCGGATTTTGTACCTTTACCTGTACAAGACCGAGTAAACATTCACAAGAGAAAGAGAAAAAGAAGATTTAAGAGAGCCTTATGAAATTGAGGGGGAGACCTTGTTATGATATCCTGCGTAAGGAGAGGTTTCCTATGAGGACCTACAAAAAGTTAAAAAACCTATGGGGCTTAACACGATATGCATATGAATAAAAATGTAGTATGAGACGAAATTACCTGGTGAATTTGATATTTCCTTAATATTCAATGATGTTGAATTAATCGAATTTCATAGAGACCAGCCTAAGGACCCAATTGAAGATCGTATTTCTTTTTAAATGAAACTTCCAAAGAAAGAGATAAGAAATCAAGCAAATTTTGAAGATGCCTTCTGAATAGAGAAAGAAACCTAGTTAGCCTAGGGGACCTAATGGAATGATCAAAAGGTATTGATGAATCTGACAGTAGTATAAGGGAAGCAGTGGATGGAATCTATCTTAAACCACCCTCTCATCCACAACCTTGGGGATGCCCACAGATGTACCGACCCGTAAAGTCTATGGCTGGAAAGTGAGCAAGTGAAAGCATTCTCCCAGAGAGTTTAAATAGTTTTTTTACATAGAAAAAGGGGATTTTTTTTGTTTTTACCTACTGTTATGAAATTTCTTTCCCCTTCCATGGTTGATTTCTTTCTCTAGCTATTGTGCAGGAAAGTTGTGCTTATTGGTTTGATTATTAGCATGCGCTAGTATCTTTATTTGATAATAAGATACGAAAGCCTACATTAAAAAGGGAGAAGATTTGCTTCATAAAAGCATTGAACTCGCACTCTACCAAATGCGAGTGCTAAAGTTCTTGTGCAATATAAGCCTGCAACATGAAGGTCAAGCCAAAGTCCACAGTGGTAAAGAACTAAACCAAAAATTCGAAAGGATTTTTCTATCTTTAGATAGAGAAAAGCACCACGACCTTAACTTCATATACATTCCCAAGAGCCTTAGCCTCATAAAACCATAGCCGCAAATGCAATTCACCTCCAAAACAATTCCCTAAGGAGGCCTGATTGGCAAATCTTGACCCACGGTGTTTATGGAAAACCTTCTCCATTATATTCAAATGCCTGAACAATATTCCATTGACGCGTTGGTTTTCAACAAAGACCATGCCTCACCTTCCAAAAGTGGAGATAGTGCCTAAGGCATATCATACACTTTTGATTGTACACCAGGGATTGATCTGTCAATATTTGACAGTGTTTGCCAATTGCCTTTCTGATAATCACCCATTCCCTTTCTAAAGTTATTCCTGTTTGAAACACTTTCAAAATGGTTCAGGTTCGCATTCAAAATTTCGTCAAGGCGTGGGCTTTGAAATGACATGTTCAAAGACTTCAAGGCTATTAGAGATATAAGTGCAATGCAACAACAGAAAAATGATTTCCATACCTAATGCAAAGATCTATCAAGTCATAGGAGAAAAGAGTAACAAGAACAAAATAACTGGAGAATGTAAAGATTTTTTAACTCCCACCAAGACCAAGAAGCAACGAAAAAAAAAACAAAGCACAAAAGTATGGACATGCAAATAAACACTATATAAATGCATCATGTTCGCAGCAATAACACTTAACGTCCACTCTTTAGACATATAGCCTGTATAATAATCCTCACACTAGCACATTTGCTGTCACATTCCCAAGTTTCTAATGCTCACTAAACCATGATCAAGTCCCAAGAGTATGTTCGGAACATTCATAACTGCCACATTGTAGAAACCACAAATATGTAAACCAGCAGAAATTTTGGTGTCCAAAGAACCACCATCAAACGGTTTCCTCAAATTCAAACTGAACAAAATGAGGCAACCGAAACTTTTGTTGGGAAGGTCTTGAAGAATCCAGCTTGTAATGCAAACAATCATTTGGGATAACCAGCAGGTGGGTAGCCCTGAGGAGGAGGGTATCCGTAAGGCTGGCCATAGGCTGGTTGTGCAGGGTAGGGTTGTGGTGCAGGGTAGGGAGGAGGGTAGCCAACAGGTGGAGGAACAGGCTGATCTAAACGTGACATGTGTTGCATTGGGGGCACAGCCATCACGCCTGGTGGCCCAAAGACACCATCTCTCTTATCCATCTCAACCTTGTGCTGGGTCTGCACAAATAACCCCACAAATTACCTCTCTCATAAACAAAATGGAAAGATAGTTAGTACAGTCAAACACGAATACGATAAGCTAGAATATAATACATGATCCACGACGACAATGAAAAGCTATAGTCCAGCACTGTCATCAATGCCCAGTGAGATGATGGATGGGTATGGAGTGGACCCCACAAGAACAGAACATGACTCCAAATGGTGGGTCCCATGTTCTCTCCATCAGCATCCACTTCAGTGGGCAGTGATCACCCAACGGATTATGGTTTCCATAGTCGATCAGTTATTATATACTAGTAACAATATCATTGAAGGATTCACTTAAGTACCTGCATACATGCGCAAACCCTGCAAGGCAATGGCAAAATGTCAGGTTAGATGCGTCTAATAACTTTTCAAGAGTGAGTGGAGATTCTATTCGGTATATAAACTTTGAAGAAGAAAGTTTTTCATCTACAGTTTATATTAGTAACATGAAATAGAACATTCGGATATCTGGAAGTATAAGGTAGACTTACGTGCAGTAAACAAAGTCTGCCAAACAATTCAGCAACTGTGATGCCTCTGAAATTTCACTACTTCCTACAATCATCGCAACAATTGAGAATATGCAGGCAAGTTGTTGGAGGCATACCATAAATCCCTGAAACCAGATTGTGGGTCTCAATTGCTGACTATAGAAAAGATAAATAAATTCACGACTGTTGTGCCAGCAAAGTCAAATGCCCTGTAGCACATGCAAATGAGAGAGAGAGAGAGAGAGAGAGAGAGAGAGAGAGAAATACAATAATGCAGTTGTCGCATTGTGTTGTCTGGATATTGAACTCATCTTGCAACAGAAATCGAGTTGAGGCTACAGAATTCCCAAAACAAAGGAAGACCTGTAAAAATGCATAAGGAAGACAGTCAAGTTTAAAAAAGGCAGAAAGTCCCCATCAAATCGGTGCTTCAAAAGCGAATTCATTCCAATTTGCACACCAACAATAGCTTCAATAGAAAGTGGTCATACTATGTATTTACCTGCAGTAATTGTTTTAAATGAAATTAATGGTTGCAACAATCATTGCACTCATTTTCTGCTAGTTAAGCATTTTCAATAAATTAATAATTACAAATTAATAAATTAATAATTACGAATTAATAAATTAATAATTACGCATTAATTTTCATATTTTCAAAGCGGCACCTAGGCACCCGTCTTTTACACCGACTAGGCGGGTGCCTAGCAAAAGCCGCCTAGTCCACAACTACGCATTTTTCAAAAAATGCCGCTTTAGCGGCCGCCTAGGCGGCTGGGCAGCCGAATTTTCGTTCATTGATCACAGCAAGTATGACGGACGGTCGATCGGGGGTCTGGACCATGTGGGCTGGCAGTCTTCCTAGGGGGCAGGCCCACGTGAAGCCAACTGGACAATCTCTTTCTAAACCATTTGGATAATGAGAGGTAGGCAATGTCTTGCCACTGCCACTGCCGATCATGGGGCAGATAGGGGTTAGACATGCAAATGGGCTTCACACCAATATACATGTGTCCATTGGTTGGCATGAGGTCTCGAGAATTATCTTCTCCTTTGCTTGGATGCTTGGATGGCGGTCATGACTGCTCTTGGGTTGTCGATGGCGAGCCAAGGTAATTGATCTGTTTTGGCTTATTGAAGCCATCATGGGGGTCGACTTGTTAAGCGAATCCTAGCCGTTAGAGTTGAACTCGGGGGTTTGTGTACTTTGTTACGGAACAAGGTACTGAGTTGTCAGGTAGCAGGCTGGTTATTACAAGGACGAGTGGATGATCAGGATAAAGAGGAGAAGAGGAAGGCTAGTTTGGTGCCATGTAGGGTAGAGGGGTGGTGGGATTAAGCGCCACGTGCGATCGCATGATCCCTTATATGCGAGCCCCCACTTATAGGGGTCAAATCTGCATTATCTATCTAATCTCCAGGGTTCAAAATCAACAGTGGGGAGGATTACACGTTGGGCTTCGATATTTGCTCTGTTGAAGGGCATTCTAGGGAATATTTGATTTCTTGGGATGCAGTGCAGGGGCACCTCTGGATTAAGTAAGATGTACCACTGTGATGATGCGGTTTAAGGACCCTTGACAGAAAGGCAATTTGAATTTGAAATTCCCTTGGATTGAAACTTTCGATCTCAAAGGAATTAATGCTTTGAGAGGGACTCTCTTAAGGGAGGAGAGTTTTTTTTTTTTTTTTTCATTGTGGTTATTGGGCCTGGGTGGGAGGTGGGGGGAAGGAGGGGGCAAACAGAGATTTTTCTCTGCTGAAGTGCACTTGTTCTTCCACATGGGTTGCTTAGATAGGTTATTGTTATCTAATCTAGCGCTGGACCTTTGCCATGTCAACCACTGGACCGCTGTGGACTTTGGTGCCCAGGGACCAGACCACTTACAATTCTCCTTCCACCTAACTATTGTTCTACAGCCTTCTGCGTTGTGGTCGAGACCTTTTCCATTGTCCTTGGGATGATGATCCCAACAATCATGAGCAAGATTTGGCAGTTGGACTAGCTCAAAGCTACAAAGCTAAACTCTATGACTAATGTGAATGAGAAAGGAGAACTCATCTTGCAGTTGAATAGAGGTTGTAGATTGAGGCTAAGGTGGATATCTCTACCTAGTATCTGCATTATCGTCATGTGCAATCTCCCATATTCTTCCAGCTTACCTTCAAGAGCATCCCATAGACTACTCCTATTTTTAGAATCCCGATGCCAAGCTTGGAGTGGAATACTTTCCAATAAGATTCAAAGCCTTATCTTTTTCCTTACTCCTTTCAGAAGGCTCCACGTGATGAGGTAGAGCAGAGCTCCTTTGAATCATTAGTTTGAAAGAATTTTTGCAGTTTGAAGTTCGAACCTCCTCACCAAAATGGAAGAAGAGGTACTCCCCTTCGAGTAACCTCCTGCAAGCCATTTGTGGGACACTCCATAGCCTCTGTGCCACTTACTAATGCCTCAAATGTCATGTCTGGTGGTCACGGAGAATATTGCCACTAGTGAGAGGGAGAAGAGGTGCCTCCTTTCCTTAATAATCTCCTCATCGTCGATGATGACCATAGGAGGGGTGAGTGTTTTTTTTGTTGTTGCATTGGGTCGGCCCTTGAAGGAGGGGGGGGAGGGGGGGGGGTTGTCAAGGGGTGGCCAAAATTTTGCTTGGCAAGTTTGGAGAGGAGGGGAGGGTAAAGGAGGGGCTGTATTTGTGGTTGGTATCTTTTGAATGGCATTTTTATAAGATTACGGAGGGGCCAACCAGAGGGGGGTGGAACCACAAGCCTAATGAGATGGACATAGTTGTAGCAAAGAGTAAGAAAATGAGTTGAGGCACTGCAGGGGAAGGTGCAAGGGGACATTGCTTAGGTGGTTTGCAAATAGTTGTTGGAAACACTTGAGATTTTGAATTGTTTTAGGAATCAAAATCACGGAATCACGACTGGCTAGTAGATTCTTGTTTTCAAAATTGACATTCCGTAAAAAGGCAATTCCAGGAAATAAAACTCCTACTTTATAGGAATCAAGATTCGTGACAGGCTGCAATGTCACAGGTTCCACCGGCCAAGACATGATCAACTTCTTTTTGGATGTCCAATCAACTAATTCCATGGTATTGGATGAGTCCGGTAAAGGTATCGAACCATCTATGTAACCCCAAGACTTGTTTCCTCCAAGGAAAAATGGAACCGATCAAGCTTTATAATGCTATAATTATTCCCATTCTGTTTTTGAGAGACGATCTGGATTCCTGGATTATCCATGACTAGATAAGAAGAACCTGCATATCCAGAACCAAAATGTCCTCCTGAAGGTAAGAGTTTGAGTTGGTAAGATGGTTTCTAACCCAAATGGCATTAAGATTCCTACATACATGGGGTAAAAATTCTATCCCTTTTGGAATCGAGTTTCTGACTTCTTTGGAATCAACTCATAAGGAATCAAGATTCTTTCATATGTGGAATCGAGATTATGTTACCTTTGGAATCATGTTTCTAGTTTGGTACTTCTCATAGGTTTTGAATCGTTTATTTTGTAGTTCATGACCCTATGTTTGTGTTTCTAATTTGATGGAGAGAGTAACATTATATGTGAAATCCAGATTCAACATATGTAGAATCGAGATTTAACATTTGTCATATTGAGAATCAATAAATATTAGAAAATCATTTCTATGGTGTTGGAATCAAAATTCCTGAAACAAGGAATTGGGATTTCTGACTTCACAGAAACGGATTCCGTGAAGATTCCTTGTCAAAATTACCGCATTGGGATTTTGAATCAAAATCATGACCTTGGGTAAGAGATTCTAATAACTATGGTTTTGCATCCGTTTGGATGAAGGGTACTCTAGACACTAGTGAGAGGTTTGACAAAGGGCCTTCCATTGGTAGAGGATCTAGAAATAGCCATATACAACTTCCCTTAAGGGGAGTACAAGACCGGGTGAGGCCCTCCATCACTCGAGCAGAAAGGGGGTGAGGGGAGGGAGAAGTAAGGACCTCTAAGGCTTTGCAAGGCAAGGAGCACTTTAGTCTTTTTCCCGCTCAAACGGGGGAAAAGATTGGGGGGGGGTAGTATTCGAACCCCCTTCAACTATTTTAGGGCACTTCAAACTAAAAGCATCAAAAATTTTGTGGATTTCTCAAAATTTTTTGAGGTCTTATAGTCATGAAGTTTCAGAAATCAATTCAATCCTAACTTCTTTTCTTATATGATTTGTTGTGAACTGTCAAGAGAGATTATATGAGGATATTTTGGCATTGGAGCTGACTTGTAGGTATGTGCTAACCGGTTTAGCCCTATACCACTAATATTTCGATTTTGGATACGTTATTGACACATTATATATATATATATATATATATATATATATATAAGAAAACACTACGCAACGCCTACAGGCGAAAATGAACAGTGATTTCTTCTACTCCCATCATCGTCCAAAGTTCATTGCGTGGTCACGATTGTCCGGAAGTGTTTTATTTTTCATTTTTTTTCTACAAATCGGAATGACCTAAAATTTGGAACGTGTATTCATCAAAAATAGAGGAATCTTTGAAAAATATAAAAAAAAAAATTTACATGAAAAAAATTGACCAAAATACCCCCGAAACTTTTTGGGAGATTGTGGTAAATTTTTTTTTTTTCGCGGATAATTTTTTTTATATTTTTATTAGATGTGCCTCAGTAAGATGTATATACACTCCAAATTTCAGGTTATTCCGATTTATAGAAAAAAAATGAAAAATAAAACACTATCGGACAATCGTGACCGCGCGATGAAACTTTGATGGTGATGAGGGTAGGCGAAATCACTCCTGAAATGTGACAGACTATTCTTATACTATATATAGAATTAATTCAAAACTTTATGCTATATATTGCACCAAAACTAATATTTCTTTGAAAATTTTGGAATTTGCACAAAGTCTACTCACAACTTATATTAACATGAAGGTCTATATATATACAATTTTGATTACAAAAGTTATAAAAACAAATTTGATCCTGACTACGAACCTCTTCCAAGCTACTCCTTCTATACATACACAAAATAAGGCTACCATTACTCTAAAAATAATTCATAATAGTTTGATGAGTTTTGGCTACTCAATAAGTAATCATCATAGTTCTTAAAAAAATCATGGTCGGAAAATGTAAATATTTTGCATGTTAAAATAATATGAGGAAGATCACACATGAAGAACAGTTTTAAGTAGAAACACATAATTTCAATATAATCCAAAAGATTTGAATGCATATATAAATCTTTTAACAGAAATGCATAATTCAGAAGATTGCACAAAGTACCCTACTGGCGTTCCCAGTAGGTCACTTATATACCCCACCAGCGTCCTGGATGAGTTCATGTAATCCCTGCAAGTCCATTCATACCTCACCGGCGTACCGGATGAGTCCACTTAATCCCTACCGACGCACCGCATAGATCCACTTATACCTCACCGACGTAGTCCACTTAGTCCTTACCGGCATACCCGGTAGGTCCACTAGTATATTTAAAGTATCTCTAAAACTCTTTAAACATCAAGAAGCATCAATATCGTATACTCAAATATCCTTGAAATTATTAACATGAATTCTTATGAAGCAATCGATATCAATCACTTTTAGTATCCTTTCCATAAATAACCAATCAATCATATGGGCTATAGTAGCAGTTCTAAGAGACTTTCTTGAATCTAAAGATAATAAGCAGTCTATTGACAATAAAAGAAATCTTATGGAAATCTAAAATTAAATACTAAATTTTTTTTCAACTATCTAAAATCCAAAAATATTATAATTTTTCAAATAATCATGTTACAGGAACATGTAAAACTTACAGCGTCTAAGATTTACAAATGGAAATATTACAATTTAATTAAAAACAAAAATACAAAATTTAAATAACTATTTTACAGGAAAACAAAGGCATTTGCACTCAACACTTACAATATCAAAAATTCATACCGATAGAAATAATACTGACAGACAGAAATACAAATTTTTAAATAATTGTTTTACAGGAAAATGAGATCACTTGCTTTTATATGTCACGAGATGGGTATGTTGTTACTATTATTAAAAGCATAATATATCATGAGAGTATAATAATGAGAATATTATTAAGCATAATATTATCAAGAGAGTATGATGATAAAAATATTATTAAAATCGTAATATCATCATGAGAGTATAAGTAGAACATTTTCCTGATATATGAAAATAAGTGATCTTGTTTTCCTGTAAAATAGTTATTTAAAAATTGGTATTTCTGTCTATCAGTATGAATTTTAGATATTGTAAGTGTTGAGTGCAAATGGCTTTGTTTTCCTGTAAAATGCTTATTTAAATTTTGTATTTTTGTGTTTAATTAAATTGTAATATTTCCATCTGTAAATCTTAGATGCTATAAGTTTTGTAATATGATTATTTGAAAAAATATAATATTTCAGGATTTTAAACAGTTGAAAAAAAAATTCAGTATTTAATTCTGGATTTCCATAAGATTTCTTTTATTATCAATAGACTGTTTATCATGTTTAGATTCGAGAAAGTCTCTCAGAATTGCTACTATAGCCCATATGATTGACTGGTTATTTATGGAAAGGACAGTAAAAGTGACTGATATCGATTGCTTCATAAGAATTCATGTTAATAATTTCAAAGATATTTTGAATATATAATATTGATGCTTCCTGATGTTTAAAGAGTTTCAGAGATTCTTTAAATATACAAGTGGACTTATCCGGTACACCGGTAGAAATTAAGTGGACTCATCCGGTACGCCGATGAGGTATAAGTGGACCTATCCGGTACGTCGGTAGGGATTAAGTGGACTTATCCGATACGTCGATGAAGTATGAATGGACCTGCAGGGATTAAGTGGACCCATTCAGGATGCTAGTGCAGTATATAAGTGACCTACTTGGGACATCAATAGGGTACTTTGTTTAATCTTTTCGATTATACATTTCTGTTAAAAGATTTATATATGCATTCAAATCTTTTGGATTATATTGAAATTGTGTGTTTCTACTTAAAATTGTTCTCCATGGGTGCTCTTCCTCGTATTGTTTCAACATGCAAAATATTTACATTTTCTAACACATGATTTTTTTTAAGGACTATGATGATCACTTACTGAGTAGCCAAAACTCATCAAACTATTGTGAATTATTTTCAAAGTAATGGCAACCTTATGGTGCGTATGTACAGAAGGAGTAGCTTGGAAGAAGTTTGTAGTCAAAATCAAATTTGTTTTTATAACTTTTGTAATCAAAATTGTATATATATAGACATTCATGTTAATATAAGTTGTGAGTAGACTTTGTACAAATTCGAAAACTTTAAAAGAAATATCAGTTTTGGTGCAATATATCGCATAAAGTTCTTAATTAATTCTATATATAGTATAAGAATAGTCTTTCACACCTCAGGAATATTAGTAAACTTGGGGTGTGACAATATATATATATATGGAAGTATCTACAAAACGCCTAGAGGTGAAGTTCTACCAGTGATTCAAAAAGCAGACCGCCTAGCGCCTAGGCGCTCCAGAAGACCTGAGCGCATCACCCAAGCCTAAGTGGCCAATCTGGGTGGCAGTCCCTGGGCGGCCGCCTAGGCGGTACGAAACCTGCCTAGGCGGGCGGCGCCCAAGGCCTGGGCCCCACCTAGGCGGTACGAAACCCGCCTAGGCGGTTGCCCCACCTAGGGGCGAAAATTTTTCTTTTTTCTAAGTTGACAAAAACTAATCAAAATATCACCCATTGATATTAGATTTAATTTTTGATGTTTTATAAATCTATTGAGGGGTTTTTTGAAAGATTTTGAGTCCTTAGAAACATATTTGACTGGGCATCCTTTTTGGATTCAACTGGACCGCTCAGGTTTTGGGGGCCCGCCTAGGCGCCAGGTGACCTGGACCCCCTAGGCCGCCTAGAACCTGCCTAACACTTTTTGAAACTATGAGTTCTAGAGTACTTCACCTACACCTCATCACCGTCCAAAGTTCATCACATGATCACAATTATCCGATAGTATTTGAATTTTTTATAATTATTGTATTAATCAGATTTATCTAAAATTTGGGACGTGTGTATATATGACTAAGTCGCACCAAAATAAAATACTAAAAAAATAATAGACATAAAATAAAATGACCAAATTACGCATAAAACTTTATAGGGGTATTTTTGTTCAATTTTTATCATTCCAATTATTTGTTTTATATGTTATTCATGTGCATCTCACTCAGATGCACATATCTACAAAATTTCAGATCATTATGATTTGTAAAAAAAATATTAAAATTTAAACACTATCAGACATCTGTGATCGTGTGATAAACTTTAAACGGTGATAAAGCTGTAGGTGAAATACCGTAGAACTTCACCTATAGGCGTTTTGTAGTGTTTTCCGATATATATATATATATATATATATATAAAACGCAAATGATCTCATATCATTATGCCATTGTAATATAACAAAATCACACTTGTAGAAACCATGTTTGTGGTATCTTTATGACCCCTTCTCTTCATCCTAATAATCAATATCAAAGAAAATAAAAATCAATTTGCACACCGAATATGGTCAAAATGAGTTCCCTCCAACAATGAATCTAGACCATCTATTTTTTAATTTCAAGATGTAGGCCTTTACGAATTCAAAATAAATTTTTTCTTTTTTAACATTGTTAATACAATTATAATAAAGCCATCTAAAGATGTTGGAAAGAAAAAAAATACTACTAAGATAGATCTAAGCAATTCACCAAAGTGGACAACCTCTATTAATTGGGCTAAGAAAACATTTTCTAAGGTGTGTTTTCAAATTTTGCTTTTTTATAATTGTTCATTAGAATGAAAAGAATGTATATTTCAAAAACGACCCAAATTGAATCTGGGCCGATCTGACGATCACAGATGTCCAATAGTGTTTGAATTTTAATTGTTTTTCTACAAATCCAAATCACTTGAAATTTTAGGTGTATGTTCTTCTCATCAAGGCACACCTAATAAAAATATAAAAAAATTTATTCGCAAAAACATAATTGACCAAAATACACTAAAAGTTTACAGGGGTATTTTGGTCAATTTTTTCTTGTAAAATATTTTTTTAATATTTTTCCAATATTCACCTAATTTTGATAAACAGATGCTTATAATTTCAAGTGATTTAGATTTATAAAAAAAAAAATTAAAATTCAAACACTACCGGACATCCGTGATCGTCAGATCGGCCCAAATTCAATCTGAGCCATTGGCGCATTTAACTTATATAAGCTAGGATGCACACCTTATCTTTTTTCTATATATATATATATGCAAACATGTGCATTTGAAGAGTACGTGTGTTTGTGCGCACATGGGTGTGAGTGTGTGTGTTTTTCCTTTTTAGGATTTTGTTTTTTTTGAGGGGGTGGGGGGGGGGTTGTCCCCGAAACCCAGGCACCCACCTAATCCAAAGGTCCTAGACCTCCCCGACCTCCTAGGCAACCGTAGCATTTTCTTGAGCATTGGGGTAAGAACCACTGTAGTCTCACGAAGATGGGGTATCTCTTTACACTCAATCATCTACAACCAAATGCACATACTCATGTTTTGCACATCACATCTAAAAGAGGTTAGAAAAAATTTAATTTGTGAACCTCAGTGCATAGACAAAATTCTGGACAGCGGCTTTCTCCACATCTTCCACTACAAGGCATGTATCCAGCACAACATACATATCTGTAGAAAAGAATAGTAGCCACTAAGGAAAACAATCACTGGACCATTCTTGTAATGCAAAGGGCAAAAACAAGCAAAGAGAAGAAGTGCTCAAGGTAAACTATAACAGTGAATACCTTGTCATATCATTGTAGAGAGCTCTTTTGCGAAGCAAGTATGATGCACATGGAGCACTGCCATCACATAAAGAGAATAAGACTGGCTCAGAGTCAAAAGTTTGGTTTCTAATGAAACTTATTTGCATGCATATTATCAGAAAAACCAGCAACGGAAGAAATTTCCCTCTTCCAATGACTTAAAAAATTATTAAGAGACATTACTCAACTGTCTATGAATGATTAAGAAGAACCTAAAGAGATCAAAGACATTTTCAAGCCATGATATGGATCTGATTTCAATGTATAATCTTCTCAAATATGCTAAACCCTGATATCTAATCCACCTCTTGCCTATACAGCAGCAAAAACAGTAATATACAAGGCTGATTGTTCTGAGTGCAAGCGATTTCATTATGGATCTGATTTCAAAGTATAATCTTCTCAAATATGCTAAACCCTGATATCTAATCCACCTCTTGCCTATACAGCGGCAAAAACACCAATATACAAGGCTGATTGTTTTGAGTGTATGTAATTTCATCACTTTTTTACCATTAGGCTGAAAGATTAACTTCAAGAAATGGAGTTTAGTTGGAGACAATATACATATGAAATGACTCATTATCCCAATTATATAATCAAAATATATATGTCCAGGGTAGGAACATAGATTCAATAAATTTCAAAAGATATAAATTGCACAAACCCACAGAATAATTAAAGAGAGGAGGGAACATTTCTAGGAACTAAAGAGGCAAACAGACAAATAGATTCTCTTCCACGAGGAAACAAGAAGGTATGGTCATGGGAGTGGGAGTGTTGAGTTTGGGACCAAGAATACCACACAAGTGCAAAGGTTTCCGGAACAAAGCTTTCCACAGGTGTGCACAACAGATGTAACTCCCACTCATGTAAGAAGATAGACAGAGCCTAATATGATGAGGGAACTGAAGCAATGCGTCCAATCACATTTGAGGTCTGAAAAGACTGCAAAAGGGGGTTTTATCATAAGTCACAATGCAAGGAAGAACTACCCAGTTGAGGCGTAAACTCATGGGACCATATGCATAATGACAAGGGCATATGATGTACACAAATAATCTAGTACATTTTACCATGCCAGGATGGATTTTTCAGATATTCGTTGCAGGTTATTAGCTCACTGAAGAGTAGTATAGGGATCACCATGGAAGCATTAATCTTGGGGATGGAAATTGCACTTGAAAGTGAGATTTCTGCAACAAAATTTTCCACGGGTATGCCAAAGCCATAGCACTCAAATGGCATACGCATATGCAACTCATAATTTTAAACAAATTCGACTAGAGGGTTTTGGACAAATTGGTTTAGAGGTGGGTTCTGTGCCAAAAGTTTCCATGAATTCTGAATGAGCAAAATAACAAATCGGGATTTGTGTAGCCGACCTCAAATAGTTGGGAAAAGGATCTAATGATGATGACAACTAGAGAGCTTTGGAAAGGATACCCATACAGGTCAAAAGACTTTTTTCTTAATTCATTATCAATACCTTGAGGTAAATATGCATGCTTCTCAACAGACTCATACACAATTGACCATTGTAAGAAGTAAATACCCAATGTAGGAGACACAAAATAAATTGATACAGTCAAGTCTCCAGTTCTTAATTACCAAAAACCCAACCCCACTACAAGGAGATTTTTAGGCAGTTGGCGGCCCACTTAGGAACCTTGATCATGAGGATTAGGAGCAGGACCTTGAATGGAATGCAATCCTCAATCACTTAGGATCGCATCCTTTACCATAAGGGATTGCAATGCGATTAGTCATAGAAGAATGCGTTCTCTCAAAAATATAGATCCCCTGAAACATGGGTTCAGGGTCCCACAGGTCTAGGCTCTGATACCCAACTATAGCAGAAATGTATCACAATGCAGTCAAGGCTGCACGCTATTCATTACACATGAACACAATTTGTGAGTCGAAAATCAGATAATTTTAACTTAGAATTGTCATGAATACAATGCATGTTATAAAGAGTAGTAACCTTGGGACAAGAGTTTATTTAGAAATACATATAATGGCAATGATCCAGTGAAGAAAACAACTGGTGTGTATTTGAAAAAAAAAGGATATGAAATTCAGAGAAATGCAAAAACATAACTTGCAATTGTCGAAACTCCCACATATCAACAAACAAGTAGACAATATGATTTAGTGTGACACATACACACGCACCACACCGCACTTATAAAAATAGGCAAATAACAAAGATTAGAGACATGATTTTATTTTATTTTTTTTTGATACTTGATATGTGGTTTTATGAACAGAGATTATAAAGATGACTACAATCAATCACTCACTCACTATACTGTAGCAGTGTGTAAATATAAATAAATATATATGACAGTATAATATTGTATGTCATGGTTACCGGAATCGTCCACCCTAGGTACTGGAATCACGATTCCGTGTTTCTGTGAAGGAATCGCCACAAATCCCAATTCTTGGAAGTTGAAAATCACAATTCTATGTTTTTTTTAATCTAATCTTGATGTCTTTGGAATCCGGATTCTACCTCACCAAAATTTCCAATTCATGAGTACACCAAACCGTGATTCAACGGATATGAGACCTTGCTTCCAATTTTTAGGAATAGCTTGGAACTTCTTAAACTTTATTTGAAAATTTTTGTTATTTAAAATTTATTAATAATTAGTACATGATTGAAGTATAAAAACTCTACGGGTACTGGCAAACTCTAGTTTACATCATTCCTAAATTTCATGAATTTGTAATAATCTCTTATTGTGAACCATACATTATTAATGAATAAAGTAATTTTGTTTTCTACTCTAGGAGAGTACTCAATCTGTGATAAAGGACACTCAATACATTGACTCCATTGTTAGGGAAGGGTTGTCAACGACATCATGCCAACAATAGGGGAGCCTTGATACGCATATTCAACACATGGAGTCCAATGCTAAGGAATTCTTGCTTATAGATAATTTAAAACCTTAAATCTTTAGCCTTTTGGAACGCGTTTTATAGATAATTTAAAACCTTAAATCTTTTGCCTTTTGGAACGCGTTTTGTGATAATTTCTGGCCAGGCTCCAAGGGGTTTGGGGCACGATTCTCGTAAGCTTGGAATCTCGGTTCCAAGTTGATGGGATAGTGGTTCCAAAAAGGTAAGAATCTCGACTCCTTTTGGATAGGAGTGCAATTCCCAAATGGTAGAAATTTCACTTCATGTAAGATGCATTGTATGGACGGCAATTCAAAAAATATGAATCATTTGGCCACCCTCAATTTTGTAATTCTGATTCCTGAAATGATTGGGAAAAATGGTTGTTTCCAACAACTATATTGTGTGTATAAGAAATGATATTGTTAGCCATGTCGCTTAAGGAACAGTGTACACCCAATGGCTCAGAATAATCTAAGTTGATCAAATGGACGGCCAATTTTGCGCACTCAATAATTTGAATTTTAAAACTTTGTTTTCTACAAACTAGATTGATCTAAAATTTTGTAGGTGTGTGAGTCTCACTTGGACACACTTACAAAGTAATAAAAATCCATTTTGGAAAATTCATTCACCCGCTCGCGGGCACCTAGGCAGACCACCTAGGCAACCAGAGGCCCTGGGCGCATCGCCTAGGGCTAGTAAGGCAGGCATGGGGCTTATGTTACAAGGCGGGCACGTAGGAGCCCCGTGATAATTACAAAAAGGGGGGCACGTCGGGGCAATTTCCATCATTTTTCCCCCCATTTTTTTTAATTTACGATATTTTAGGGTCATTTTAACCCCCCAAAACCCTACTAGCACAAATTTAGAGGAAAAAAAAACTCACAAATCTGGAATTTCTGTGAAAAATCAAAGATCGAGCAAAAATATAAAATTTTCAATTTGTTGTGAAATCGAAAGGTAGCTCTGAGAAGAGGTTTTTGGCAACCAAAACTCCCCCTTTCGAAGCTTTAAAGACTTCCACTTTAAAAGTTAGATAATTTCAAGTTCTGGATTAGGGTTTTATGAGATATTTATACATATTATCTTTTTCTTTTTTTGTGATATTTGTGTTTTATTTCATCTTTAGAATGTGATTCAGTTTTAACGTGTTTTAGTTTTTTTTTTTTTTTTAACAAATTTAAATTATGATTTGCGACCCAAAATTCATTAAACCTAATCAAATCAAACATAATTTTCTCCCTAACTTTTCCGTTCATTATTTTGGTATTACTTGTGATTTTTTTTCAACTTTAGTATATGGATTTGCATAGTTTAGGTGTGTTTTAAGTTTTTAAGCTTCTTAGTTCAACATTGAAATTAGGATTAGGATTTGAAATCCAAAGTTCAATAAACTTAAACCTAAACCCAAACCCAAGTTCTACCTCTAACTTTGTCATTCTTTATTGTTTATTTTATCTATTTGTTTATATTTTTTACAACATTAGAATGTTGATAGATTGTTGTTGTTTGGTTTATCATGTTGTTTCTAACTTTCTAATTGTGGATTTTTTTGCACAAATTCAACTAAGAATATGGATTGACAAGATTGATATTTTGATTGTTTGAAAATTGAAACTTTGAGCATATTTTTATTTTTTCTTCTACTTTTGAGTTTTGATTTGTCCTTCACATTTTTTTTGGGTGAACGCTCAGGTTTGGTTTGTGATTTATGATTTGGACGTGTCCTATTTACGTGAAGATGTTATCTTCAAGATCTACAAATAAAAGCTCGGATACAGATTGGAAGTCTGGCTTTTGTCCCGACCCTAAGGGTGAAAAAAAAGTGCAATGCAAATTTTGCAATAATTGTTACAATGTTGGTATTAATCAGTTGAAGAAACACTTAGCCAACATTAGAGGGGGTGGCCTGATGCAAACAAGTACCCCAATCTGTAACGCAAGAAATGTTAGATTATCATGCAAACAAGTACCCCAATCTGTAAAGCAAGAAATGTTAGATTATCTAGAGGGGGTAAGGAAAAAGAAACAACCGGCCTCAAAGAAAGAAGCTCATCTCCTCAAGATAGTTGATATTTTTGAAGTAGAGGCAGATGATGATGTACCGGCTGCTGCTGAGGGCCCAAGTAGTAGGCAACGACTCCAAGGAGGGGGTTTTCGGTATAAGAGGCCCAAAACAAGGGGGCCTATAGATTCTTTCTCCCACCCTCCTAACCCTGAGGTTGATATGAGAGAGAAGGGCCAGACAACCATTGAGAGACAATATAAGATTAAGGATAGCGATAGAGTGTCTCAGTATGTGGCTCAATGGTTTTACAAGAATGGAATTCCCTTCAATACAATGACATGCAAGAGCTTCAAAGTCATGTTTGAAGCTCCTAGTCAGTATAGGCCACGCTATAATGCCCCAACTCTTTGTGAGTTGAAGGGTCCCTTGCTAAAAAGAAGAAAATGAGATCACAAATACATACATGAAGACACATAAGGAAGCATGGGGAACATACGGGGTCACAATAAGGACTTCTTTTTATGGAGTGATAGAAAGAGCTGCAGTATTATGAACTTTATGGTTAATTGTCCCTTACGGAATGTTCCTTAGCTCTATAAATGCATCTGATAAGTATCATGATACAGAATTCCTTTTTCAAGCTGTAGATAAGATTACAGATGAGGTGGGGAAAGAGTATGGGGTTTAAGTAGTCACGGGTTTGGCCACATTGAACTTGACTGCAGGCAGTTTATTGATGAGCAAGAAGCCCCATATTTTTCGGACACCATGCGCAGCACATTGCATTGACCTTAATCTTTAGGCCTTTACAAAGAAGGCACAATTCAAAATACCTTCATCAAAGCAAGGAAAGTATCGGTGTTCATATATAACCACACCTGCATAAGTCGATTTATATTTTTTCATATTACATTTTACAACTAGTTGTTTTTCATCATAATACTAAGTAGTTAGTTACTAACTTAAGTGTTATTTATGCTCATGTAAATACGTATTGTTCCTCATGAAGAGATACACAGACAAGGAGTTGCTGAGGCCTGGGAATACAAGATTTGCCACCGCATTTCTTTGCCTACAATCTATTTAAAGCCAAAGAGTAAAGCTCAAAAAAAATGTTTGTTTCAGAGAAGTGGACCAAAAGCAAGTGGTCCAAAACTAGTAAGGGGAAGGAGATTGTAAATACTAGTTTAGATGTTAGATTTTTGCAACGGGGGCAAATTTGCCATTGCTGTTATGGGCCCAACGGTGGAAGTGTTGAGAATGGTGGATGGGGAAAAGCAACCACCCATGAGGCATATATCCATATGGCAATGGAGATAGTCAGAGAGGACATAAAGACTAAATTAAACAATGAAGAAGATAGGTATGCCCCATTCTTGAAAATAATGGATGACGAGTGGGTTAGGCAGTTGGACAGGACCTTGCACCTTGCAGGGTATTTTCTTAACCCTAGATATTTCTATGCTGACCAAGAAGTGCGAATCAGAATTGCTTCATGGCAGCAATTAATCAGTGCACCATGAAACTCATAAAGTCCCAGATGTACAAAATAGAGTCTCAACTGATCTCAAAAAGTATAGGCTATCTGTAGGGTCACTTGGCTAAGAATTGGCAGTTGGGCGAAGTGCAAAGATTCCTGAAGGTGTGCTTTAAACTTTTAATGATTAGATTCTTAAAAGTATTCTTTAATCTCTATGTTCAAGTTTTCTCTGAGTTCTAAGTCCTATTCTCCTTTTGTTTCTTTATTGTCTAGCTTCATGGTGGGCAACTCATGGTGGATCAGCCCATGACCTACAATAGATGGCTAATCGTATTTTTAATTTGACTTGTAGCTCATCCGATTACGGGTGGAACTTCAGGACATTCGAAATGGTAGAGTACTACATAAACGCATTCGATAATGTGGGTGCTACCAGTCTGATACAGGGTTTAAAGCTGGCCTGAGGAATGTGTAAATCAAAACCACCTCCTCATTCTTAGCTGTTGATACATTGCAAAAAAATTTGTTAGACTTGGAAAGAAAGAAACACTGGCCAAAGTTGAGAGAGACAAGATGAGACTATGAAATGAGAAGCTAACAATTTTAAGTGAAGCTAACCAGCTGTTGGGCCTTGTAAAGTTAGGCTAACTGAATTTGTCAGCAGAGATGACGAAGAAATGGCTGAAGATATCAATATTCTAAAGTTCATAAGATAAGAGCCCAGAATAGAGGAGGAGGAGACTGAAGTTTTGCTCTAGTTTTGGTAGAGAAAGGTACGGGTCCTTCAATCGTGGTTGTTCAAGTGTTTATGAAGTTATTGAATGAGGAAACGCATTGCAAGGAATCCAAAAGTAAGAAGATGTAGCTAAAGTGCACAGAAGTGGATGATTTCTTAATGGAATTCTTCTACTTAAAGATAAGTAAAAAATAAAAAGTAAAAAGACAAAAAACAAAAACAAAAAAAGAATGCTAAGCATGCTTTGCTGATGGAATTCTTCAAATTCATAACACTCTATATTTAATCAGCTGGTAAAAAATGATATCTTGATCCAAATTAAACAAACTTCACAAAGAGCATTCTTCTATTCCTCAAATTTTCCACCTAATCCATAGTATTAAATGTCATCTTCCGAAAGAAAACAACCAAGAAATCCACCCCTACGAAACCAAACGAGCGAGGAAAACTACTCACCACCACAGCGCAAAGCAGCAATCTGCAAAATGCAGGACCAATAAGCGAACACAATCATCAGAATCAGAGACAGAGTCAAAAGAACAATGCTACAAAGGAAGAAGCAAAGAAGAATTTCTCAATTCACTCTAAATTCTCAAAACCTCGCATCTGAACAGAAAAAACGAAATAAGAAAAACAGAAACAAAAGAGAAAAGAGAGGAAACCTTACAGGGAAGATCGGCCTGCATGGTGCTCATGAGATCTGTATGCCATAGATTCCTGTAACTCTGGCGAACCTGCATCTTGTTCATGGCATCTTGAGAAGCCGATGCCATGGCTCCAAACCCACGGATCGCTCACAATAACAGGGAACAAAGATCAAACAATAATAAGAGGGAACAAAGATCAAACAAACAGTGAAAAACCAGAGAGAAAGAGAGGAGAACTAATTCTTCTGAGCCCTGAATTTTAAAAAGTCAATGGAAAAAAAAAAAAAAAAATCAATGGAAGGAATAATATTTAAAAATGGAAAATAGCTTTGATTCCTTCAATTCAATTGGCTCCTTCTTTGTTATGTACAACCTGGCTTCCAACGCAGCTCCACAGGGAGAAGAAATGATTATCGGTGATGACGACAAAGCCCTTCTCTTTATCCAAATATTTCTCACATACCCTCATACTTCTCATGGTACGAACGAGGGCACCCACATTTATTGGATGTTGGAAAAAGTATTAATGTGATCCATATATGACCACAGAGAGAGATGTGATCCTTATATGACCATAGAGATAGATAATGGCCAACTAATCGCGTTTGGTTTGTGTGAAAATATTTGGAGCTTGGGAAAAAGTATAATGTGATCATAGAGAGTGGTCAATTAACCACGGTTGGTTCATGTTAAAATATTTTCACATTGCCAATTGGTGTGAAAAGATGTATTAGGACCAATTGGTGTAAAATATTTTCATGTGAAACAAACATGTAAGACCCATTGGTGTGAAATATTTTCATGCGAAACAAATATAGAAGTGTGTCATCTTTGTCTAATCAACAGATGAATATGGGTCATCTCTCTCTGATCAATAGATGAATGGTAATGCATACGGAGTGGACCTAGCACTGGGATCATTGCATATCCTTTCTACATTATGCACATCTGCCTATCCCCATCCATCCTGTGATTGGACAATCTTTATGGTCTTACGGATCACAATTATGATTCCTATATTATTATTATTTTTTATGATTCCTATATTATTATTATTTTTTGGATCGTTCAGTGGCAGGAATCAAACTTGAGCAGTTGTGATACTTGATGTCAACTGCTAACCACTCAAACCCAAGCCGATTCATATGATTATTATATCTTATTTTTTACATTTTAGAGAGTGAGAAATTGTGGAATATAATGAATATGGTTAGCTGTAAGTGCAATGGAAATACATCGGCAAACAAGAAAAATAATGCTCAGTATGCTTTGTTTTGGTCCTGAAAAGTTGGGTAAAAAAAAAAAAAGTTAATAAACCAATGCGAGAAAATCATAGGGAAAAAGAACATGATTCGTTCCGGTTTGACAAGAAAAAATGGATTTAAAAAGACCAATATATTTGTGTGCATTTATTGTATATTTGTTGGGGACTAAGGGTAAAAACATTAATCTTCATGTAAAACAAACAAAAGTTTTAATTCAAGTAATCAACTAATAAGCTAGTTAGAATGGTTATTTGTGTATGTACTCATAAGAGGTTATGTACATAGAAACCCCAAGCAAGAGATCTAATAACCATACAATGATATTGAGAGAAAAACCCTAAGGACGAGAAAAATAAGAGTTAATTGGAAATGGGATTATATACAACAAGACCATTTATCCGTGGTACAAAGATATCACGATTGTTTATAATCATCCAATGTGAAATTTGATAGCTTGGGTGCCTCACAAAGTTTGACAAAAAATTTTTTGAACTTTGAGCTTGGTCAATGAAATAAATATAGCAACTCAATTTCACATCCAATAGTCAAGATTAATTGTGACCACCTTGTATCAAAGATAAATAGGTTCAGTTTGCATACGGATGCATCCATAAGTGTAGAGGTGAGGTGCACCTTCAAATTTTATCATGGTATGTAATTTTAATGTAAAATGTTTTTAGGTTTATCTCAAAATCTATGTTTATATTTAATTATAAAATTTTAAATTTTAAAAATATTTAAAATCAACTAGATCTATAAACATTTGAAAATCTTGAAAATGGACGGTGTAGATAATATGTTGTAAAATGCATTATTTTTTAGACTTAAAATCTTTTTATTTTTCATAGTCATACATCTCGATGTCAAGATGATCAATCAAAGAGGTTTTCAACATTAAAACTACCTTTTTCGATGGATTTTTGAAGGGCAACTATAGTTTTAGATTATAAGGTAGCATCCTTATATAAACTTTTTTTAAGATAAATAGCCTTATTATATACTTTTCCATTGAAAATTCAATCTATTTCTATCTAATGAAACGGTATTGAATCATATGGAGAAAGAAATGACTTTTCTCATGTCAAATAAAACATTTATTGATTCTTGAACAAAAGATTCTCATCCCTTAATTGAAAAGAAAAGATATGGTCATGAAAGAGAGATTAAACAGACATTGAAAGTTGAAGATGTAGTCTCGCATGGGCCTCATGGACTGGGTAGAGTTGAAAAGACAAATCAACCATGAGTCCTGGGGGGTAAGACATTAACCCCTAATACCACGGTGTGATAGAACTCAGATGACATTCCTCTAGGAACTGAGATGACATTCCTCTAGTTCTCAAAAGGCACGTTTGTTTTTTTTTTAAATATCTTTCGAAAAGTTGAATGTTTTTAAATTTTTTGGAAAGTTGAATGTTTTGTTCTGAAAGATTTAAATAAGTTCTAGATTCTGTATTTGATAACCTGTTGGAATGTTAAGAAAGTTATAGATATTGTGTTTGATAACATATATATATATATATATCAACCATATACCATATAAATATAAATATACAACATAATATAATATATGTTATATATTTTATATTAATGTATATTTGTATTATATTGATAAATTATTACAAATATACCTTAATTTTCGTCTATTTAGAAAGAAAAAAAAAACCTCAACTTTCATAAACGTTGTCAATACCCTTTTTTTTCAATTTTTGGCGTTATATGACCAAAATAACCTTCACGGTAGTCATATTACCGTTACCGTAATGAATACCCCATTTTATACGGTACTTAGAATACCTTAATGAATACCCCATTTTTTATGGTAGAAAAACAACTGTGATTGTTTCTAAAACCATTAAAGCCCTTGACTACAAGCTTGTGAAGGTCCTTTCCAACCCAAATTGGATAAGATGAAAAGGTTAACAATAAAGCAAGCATAGAGCCCAAACACTACCACTATATACCTTTGAGTTGTTGTTCCTAAAAATGTCCTCTTTCAATACATAGACACCATTACCGCGATAAACGTGAGCAAGAACAGCCTAAAGCCCACATCATATGGTTTAAACTTTAGAGATATCTTAATTGTTGGGTTTTTGTGGCCTTTAGAGGCCTTATAAGAGCTTATATGAGCACTTTATATAGTGAAACATAAACTCAGTGGGAGTGTGATCCTTTTGTAGACCATATTAGGCAAATACGATTTGCCAATACTCGGACTAGGCTCAACATGCTAGGCCAGCCGAGTTTGAAAAAACCCAAGATACCTAGGCATAAGGATCTACTGTGGGGTTTATGTGGACTTTAAAGGCCTTATGAGTGTATATTGAAATACTTTTATCATAGTGAAACATAAACTCAATGCGCGTATGGTTCCTCGAGGACCATACTAAGCAAAAAATGCTTGCTTATACGGGACTATGCTTATCGATCTAGGCCAATCGGTTAGAAAACCCAAGGTACCTGGGCATAAAGAATTAACCGAGGAGGGTTTTGGGTTAGCCCTTGATGAGGTCGGAGTTTATGCTTAGATGAGTGAGCCGAGGGACTGCGTGACCCTTGTGTATGGTAGACTTACTGAAACGGGGGCCAAAACCTTATCCATGCTCCATCACGCGGCATACATATTGATAGATCGTTCGAGAAAACCAAATATCCACTTATAGGTGAAGTATATGCATATGCGAGAGATAGCCCTATTCGTCATAGAGCTGATGTCGCATCAGGTCGTGATAACCTTGACTCGTATCTGGGGGATGACCTACAATTCACAGACTGGGATTGCGACCCCTTGATTCATTGGCCTGATTTTGGTGACCTGCTAATGAGCCCATGCTTGGGCTGTGGGTCATGGAAAACACTAGGTCAGTTCGATAAAGCTAGTATAGTTTGTAGTCCACAGTTGAAAGTAGAGTACTCCATAATTACATATTGAATTTCTAAAACTATATGGATCATTTCCCCATCATATTAATTTAATTGTATTTATGTTATTATTAAAATGATTTTAGTTTTATTATTTGAATTTTTATGAATTTTTTAATATTTTATTTATGATTTTTGGACTTATAAAAATACAGTTATTGATTTTACAAAATTGTAAAAATTCATATATTAATTTGTTTAATTTTAAAATTATTTATAAAATTCCATGGGGGTTCCAAAGTGCACAAGGGCCCACCATTATAGCATGTGGGTGGGGGCCCACATGTTTCACAAAAGGGTGGCACGCCTCACCCTTTGGATTCTCTTTGTTTGCTTTGTGTTCAAGACTTTAAGTTATGGTAACTTTGATTTGTAGCATGTGGTCAAATCTTGGAAGGGAAGTATTGATCGTGGCTTATTTTGTTTTATAGCAAGTATGCTTTAAAGGAATATGGTCAATTTGAATAGATAGTAAATATTGGCATTATCTTATTTATATTTGATAGTATTTATTTGCTTGATAATATTTGACATATCCTTATAGAATATGTGAGATGGATCATGCAATTTTATGGAATGCATGATACTTATTTTATGTAAATATATTGATGGGAAAATGGTTTAAAAAAAGGGGGATAATGGTCCAAGCACCTTCCATAATGTTTATGGCCCATCTATAGAATGGATGGCTCAGATCTCTCACCCCACAAGTCACATTGATCAACAGTCTATATTCAATCTCATGAAAGAGGCAAACTATAGAAAAACCCTAATAAACCCTAAACCTAAATATTCACTATAAATAGGGGTGCTCTCCCCCCATCTCTACAAAACCTCTCTCTCTCCCCTAATCTCTCTCTCATCTCTCTCTCTTAGAGGGACACGCCCCACTCTCTCTCATCTATATTTCTCTCTCTAACTTTCTCTCTCCAAAACCCTAGGTAGTACTCTCTCTCCTCTTTAGACCTAAGAAAAAACTAAGGGTTGGAAAAATTAGAGGGAGCCTAAATTAATTTTGGGGGTTAATGTTTAGTAAAGATTTTACGGGTGGTTACCTAGTTTGGCCGAAAACAGCTATCTCGGTTCAAAATTGAAACTAGACCGCAGATCCAGTGCCATTGGAAGTGGTGACTCAATGTGGGGTGTAAAAAACCCGGTTGTGGTAATCTCCGACATCTTTTCTTTTATTTGCTTGTTCTTTATTTTATATTCTCAATTATAATATTAGGTAGTATGAATGACATCAAGTAGTTGAGATTTATTTTATTGATGTATTATTTATTTTTGGAATATCTATTGTTTGTGATAAGACCATCTATGAGTGATCTTGTTACCAAAAATTATAAGGGGTGATTATTATAAAATAAATTAAATTAAATTAAAAAATTGTATTTCCCCGACAAAAGATCACATAGGTCTTTCTTTCATCTACCGATAAGGGTTTACTGAGTTAGTCATTCATGAGGTTGAAGTATGCTTAGATGAGAGCCAAGGGAATGTGTGGCCCTTGCGTGTGATGAATAGCCTTAAGAGATAAGGGTAAAACCCCATCATTATATCACCACACAGCATATACATAGATGGTCGTTTTGAGATTCACCAATGAGGGTGAAGCGTAAATATGTTCGAGAGATTACCTCTAGTATCATAGAGTCATGGTTGCATCATGGTATGGATGACCATGATTTTTTTGTTTATAGTGGAAAATCGGAAATCCATAAACTATGATTCTGTGCCCTAGTCTATTGGCTGACTTTGATGGTCCAATCAAGAGCCCCTACAGTAGACTGTCAGTCATGGGAACTGGTAGGTCAATTTGAAAAAGCTAGGTGGATCGTGGTCCGTAGTTGAAAGAGGAATGCTTTCGTATATTGATAAATTCCTAGATCTAACAGATCTGATTAATTTTATGATATATGATTTTTAGAATGTTTATTTGAATTGTTATTAATCTTTTGATATTTTATTTTAGTCATTTGGATTTAAAAATAAAAAAAAATTAATTTTCTAATTTTTTAAATAAAATATAAGATTTAAAACTTATAAATAAAAAATAAAATATTTTCTAAAATTAGATGAGACCCTCCATAAATATGAGGCCCAATTTAGAACATGTGGGATTGGGTGGGGCCCATATATGGCCACCAAAGAGTGGCACGCCCTAGGAACTAACTTGTTCTCCAAAATTGGGTGATAGTTATCTCCTTGTTTGTTGGTTTATCTTTTGGGTATATACAAAGATCGAATATATGAAATATTTAGTAAATCTTTGAATCAAGATTGCTTGATCAAGAAATAAATATGGGATATATACTTTCTTTATTTAAATATTTGATGTGAATTGATCTAGGAAATGGACGATAAGGGTCTAGCTCATCTCTTTGAATTTTGATGGTAGATCAAATAGATGGATGGCTCAAATCTCTCACTCTACAAGTCTTCTTACATCGACGGTCAAGATTTGACCTTACGAATTAAAGCAAATCCCATAGAAAATCTATAAAGAGGCTCTTCCACCTCATAAAATCTCTACACTTATTTTTTCTTGTCTCTCAAAGGCTTTATCTCTCTCTCTCAAAGATCTCAAATATCTCTCACACCTCGGGCTTCAAGATCTCTCTTAATTTTTTTTAAGGGCCATACCCCAACCAAAATCTCTCAAGCCAAAATGGCATACTTAAGTAATTTCTCTTTCGTTTCTAGATAGACGCCTTCAAGATCTCTCTCAAGTTTTTTTTAAGGGGTCATACCCCAACGAAAATCTCTCAAGCCAAAAGGGCACACCCAAGTCATCTCTCTCATTTCTAGATGGACACCCAAGCTAAGGTTAGCTTATGGTAAAGTCATCTCTATCTCATTTCTAGATGGATGCCCAAGCTAAGGTTAGCTTATGGTGGTTTGATTTTTGGATAGCAAATGGAGGATCCCCTTGCTAGCCAAAGAGGCTTCAGCAAGACCAAACATTGAAGCCTTAGGTAGTTGGTTTTAAATCGAGATCCATATATCATTGAAAGAGTTTTGCCATATGTAGGAGAATTAAAAAACCGATAATAGATCTCGAGCACTATCAGAAAGATGAGACTCAGTGTGGGGTGTACTAATCTCCGGCACTCTCTTTTTATTTCTTTCCATATTTAATTATATTGTCTTTATATTCTCAAACATAAGAATTGTAGATATTTTCTTTATTTAAAGAAAATTGGTTTAATGACATCAAGGTTTTTAAGATCTTGGATTTGTTAGTGTTATTTTCTTTGAGGCAGGAATCATTGTAATAAGACTAGTAAGTGATATTTGCCAAAAGAAAAGAAAAAAAAAAACAAAAAGAGTGAAAAGAAGGAAAAAAAAAATTTCTCGACAAGAACACATTAATATTTCTTTCATTAATGAGATGACTCTGTGGAGCGAGAAAATAGAGCAAAAATCAATGAAATTGAGCAAACAAAGAAGAAGAAACATAGGAGAAATTCTCCCATTGAAATTAAGCAAATCTTGATTCAAAAAGAAAAAAAACGGAGGAAATTTCGGTGAATTGTAATCCATAAAAGTTATCAGGGACTTGTCATTCAAGAGCTTGAACGATGAGGAAAATGAAAGCAATTAGGACTTCTTCCCAGTCTCCCATGAGAGCTGCAAGCTCCGAAAGGCCGAGAGCCAGAATTCCAGCTAATACAGTTCCTAAGAAATTGAATCCGCTAACGGAGAAACACAAGACAAGTTCACTCTAAACGGAGAATAAAGTGAAGTAGAGAAAGAGAGTAGCTCTCTGGACCCACCTACGCTGAACTCGAAAACAACGACAACTGAGAAGATATCCCATGTCACAAAGCTCGAGAGATCCATTAATGACACATCAAAGAAACCAATCAAACAAGGCCTTTGGTTTTATTATTTTGATAATTTGAGTACTGTAATAATTTTTGGTTTTATTACCATATAAAATGGGGTATTCATTACAGAACTTAAAGTATTGTAATTGTTTTCACGGTAATACGACTACCGTGAAGATCATTTTGATCACAAAACGTCTAAAATTGGAAAAAAAAAAAAAAGGGTGTGGACGAGGTTTATGAAAGTTGAGGTTTTTTTAAATAAACGAAAATGAAAGTATATTTGTTATAATTTCCCTATTATATATAATATTAATATTTATTACAATATAATATAAGATATTTATATATTATATATAATGTAATAATATGAATATTATATAATATAATATATTATTTATAAATATAATATACAATATACATTTATCATATTATATATAATATATAATCAATATATACTATATAATATAAATCATATTAATAAATTAAATATAAATATATAATATAATATAATATTATAATATTATGTGACAGTACTGTATTATATTATATCATATTAATAATACTAATATTATGTATTTATATTATACATAGTTGATCAACAAAAAGTTACAAACGATTAAGTTTCTACCTCCACCTAAGAACATAATGTTTCACTTTTTAACAAACGAATGAGAACTTTTGTTGAACGATTAGTTTTGAACTTTTCAATAAAAGTGTGAAACAAACACAAAACTTTTTCAAAATCTGAAAGAATACTTTCAGAAAAAATAAACACACCTAAAAAACCACCTATAGATGTGTAATCACCACCAAGCCATATGGGTTAGTCAAAGCACTTGTCCTTATCTTTGGGCCCTAGATCACACACATCACATCACCACATTCCGATAGCTAAGGCTACTCTCATGCAGAGTAAGGAAATATCAAAGCACTAGGGCTTAAAATGGGTTAGGTGGCCCGGCCTAACCCCTAAAATCTAGTTTCATGTTCCTAAAATATGGCCTCAGTGCTGGCCCAAAGCATGGGCATTGCTATGGTTAGGGTAGCCCCACCCATTTTTTTTTCTCATGTTTGTGTTCTTTTTTTTTTTCACTATCTGCTAGGCCCGGTCCTACCCAAACCAGGCCGGAGGTTGCCTCGAGCTACCTTGCCAATGGCCCCACACGAATCTTGGGCCAGGCAGGTGGGCGGGCCTAGCTCAGACTAAGTTCAACCCCGCAAGGTTTAGCCCAAATCCATCACCAACCCTATAGAGTACCATACCTTATTAGAGAGAAAGGAAGTACTCAAAACAAAATATGGAAATATTTTGTTCTCTTAAGAAAAAGTGAGTTTTTTAGTTTATTTAAAAAAAAGGTAATTTAATAAAGTACACCTAACATTTCAACCATTTAGTACCTTTTTCAACTATTGTGTATTTTGATGGATACTTTGAAATTAAATCAAAACAAAATGTTAAATAGTTGATTACTTATGTATTTTGATGAAATTCCTCTTTTAAAAAGCATTCAAAATATTCCATAAAAAAAAAAGAATGGGGCACTCTGGAAGGAAGCATGTTTAAATTGGAGCATATTGCTAACTTTGGGAGGGAATGGTGATAGGAGAGTAGAGAACAGTCATTCGTATGTGGGTCCAAGTTCAAACAATTTCTAAGCAAATAAAGCAATGTCTTTACCTAATAATGATAGTCATTCGTCCCAAGAAAACGCGGATTGGAAGCATTGGGTGACAGGATCGGTGTTCATAAAATCAAACCGAAACAGTTAACCGAACCTGAGATTGGAAGCGGTTTAATCGGCCTAATTGGTAGACTGGCCGATTCAACCGTTTTAACCGGACAAGTCCCGGGTGGTCAAAAAAGTGTTGAAAAAAAAAAAAAATCTACTAAAATATGAAAAGCATATAAAGAATGATTAAAACAAAACACATTTAAATGAAATTGAAAATTAATGAAAAAAAAAGATTTTAACCCATTTTTTATTTTCTTAGGGCTATTTTTAAAATTTTCTGAAACAAATGGAAAAATATAAAAGTGAGTATTAATGACCAAAATAATTTTAAATATTTACCATAATGTAAAAAATATTTAAAAATGTATTACAAATCAAATTCCTTATTTATGAGAATTTATATATATTTTTTGAATTTTTTTTTTTTTAAATACCGATTGATCACCCTAACCGCCCAAAATTGGAACCGACCACTGGCCGGTTCCGATCTAACCGCGCGGTTAGCAATTAGATCGAACGCTTTTACGAACAATGGACATGATAGAGCTTTAAAGGTGAGGTGCGTTATCCCGATGAAGAATTTGGAAACTCCTTTTGTGAAAATTCTGAATAAGAGCTTTCCTTTAAGAGCTCAATTAAAGTCTAAAGAGCTAGAGAGTGACCTCTTATTTTCGGCTTCCTCCGCATTTATTATTATTATTATTATTTAGGTGAGTCAGTGGGCGAGGGCCCCTACCCATGGTAGGAATTGAACCTAGGACATAGGGCGGCAAAACCTCAACATTTAATTAGCTCGGAAAACAAAAGAAAAAGAGTGGGGATTGAAGCACCTCCACCCTACTTTAATGTTTTTTTCTAATGGAGAGCACGAGTAAATAAGGAAAAGTACATAAGAAACCATTTATTAGTAAATAAGGAAAAGTATATAAAAAACCAATAATTTTTAGTACAAGAAGTCACAATCATTCTAGTCTATTAGATTTTCTATTGCGTGGTTGAAATTGTGTCATTGCCTAGGCTCAAATTTAAGAAAAACAAATTCGAACTTCGTGACATGTCCCAACCCCAAACCATCTAATTTGGCATCTAATGACTATGGGAAGTTGTAACCTCCTTGAAATAATACTAAATGATCTTACAATACATAACAAGCTATAGCGAATTCTCACATCTCATGCATACATTTTTAATTATTATTTTAGATAATTATATCTCACTCAAAAATTACAACAATGGGTAGTATGATGTTAATAAACTTCTGAATAATACTCTAGGAAATATGTGTAGCAGTAAATTAGTAAATAGTAAGCAACATTGTGCATGGGAAATGGATGGAAATAGAACCTGCATCTACTTTTGGAGAAGGTTAACATGTGAAATTTTCTTTAAAAAACAAACTACGAAAATCAAACAAACGGAAAAGGCTCTTTCTAATTGGTAGTGCAATAAACGGAAAGGGCTCCTTGAGAGTGCATAGCATGGTCTCGCTGGAGCATATTGTGTTTCTACTCCACGGCACAAATTTTCTATTTAGGATGATTTTGTGGACATGAAATTTTGAGGTCCCCTCCAGAATCGTGAAATGAGTAGTTGTAAAAAATAAAGGATCTTCCAAAGCACTTAGATTAGTAGTAAAATTAGATGATTTTTATTTGACATTAGGATATTATTTTTTTCTCGTTACATAGATTTTTATTTATTTATTTATTTATTTATTGAGGTTGATCACTAAAGAGAAAAAAAATTATATCCTTTTTCTAAAATACGCCTAGCTAGGGTTTTACTCATAGGACTGAATCTAGGATATTTGCTCCCTTGGGAGCAAAGAATAGCTTGGGTTTTTCAAAAACTGATCTTGAAAAGTGGGTCCCGTAACTACCAAGGTTAAGTTGTAGAGTGCATAAGTCCAATGAATCTCATTGGGAGCAAAGAATAGCTTGGGTTCCAAAAACTGATCTCGAAAAGAGGGTCCCGTAACTACCAAGGTTAAGTTGTAAACTGTATAAGTCCCAATGGGGCTATATATATATATATATATATATATATATATATATATATATATATATATATATATATATATATATATATATATATATATATATATACTTGGTAGGATTAGGTGTCTTCATATGGATAGGTATCGGTTATGATAAAATTAAGTATTCCATCAACCCATAAATGTTAGTAGTTGCATATTTATGCTAGGACTTATTTATTCTTTATTCTTTGACATCAATATACATTGAGTTATCTGTATATTCTAAGATTCTATAACTCCCTATGGTATTCTTTATTCTTTGACATAAATATACCTAGAGTTATTTGCATATTCTAAGACTCTTATCACTCCCAATGTAAGGAGCGAAAGTGCCGCACTAGCGTCGCTGGTTATTTTAATTTTTTGCCAATTCCAATTAGAATTGCCCGAGTTCTACAAAACTTTCATGGGACTATTCATCTCACATCACTTTTTTATCTTTTTAAGAAAAGTGCTTCTAGTCTTGCTTATTTGAACTCGCTAAAAACGTAAAATAAATAAATAAATAAATAAAAAATAAGAAGGAAAGGGAAACGATCGGTTTTGGGGGAAGACTGTCCCGCTATCAGTACCTTGAATCGGTTCAATCGTTGTTGATTTCCGGTCTGGATCAACTATGCCTGATCTCAATCGGTGGGTTTAAAACATTGCTACAAACAAAAGATTCAAATAAAAACCATTTTAGGGCAACATTGTTCTATCAAAAACTAGCCATTTTAGAGCACCTTGATTCTCCTCCACCTGAAATCTTATTTTCGTAATCACTCTCTTATTATTTCACCAAATTGATTTAAATTTGTCTCGAAGTCTTCTTTTCTATAGATCTTCAATAGATTTATTTTTGCAGAAATAAACAAATCATAACTTTGAACGATCTATGCTAGAAATTAGAGTTTGAGGCTTTGAGCTTTAGGCAATTTATAACAAAAATCAAAAGGAATGTTTTGATATCCTGGCTTTTAAGATCGTGAAATCAAACCTGGTAGAGAAAAGTCAGATTCACATATTTTTGCGTTAAATGGTTTGTATCTCAAATGGGTTTTTCTTTTTGAACTTTTGAAGTGTGCTTTTTTATTTAAATAAATCTATCTTGATTCAAATTTCAAAAACAAATTCACTTTTGATTTAAATCATTTCGAAACAATCATTTTTATTTAAATTATAAAGTTTAAAAATTAAATAAAAAAGAAATCGATTTCAAACCCAACGATTTGGGGTTTTATGCAAGAGAGTGAACTGACTGGATAGGGTTCTATGCAAGGGAGTGAACTGAGGACATGCTCCCTCAGGAGCATAGTATCTTTTGAGCAAAAACAAACTGCCACATATTCTTGATACCTTGAGATATTGGTACATGTGGGTGTATGAATGTTGTGCGTTCTTGTAAAATCATTCATTCAATAGTGACAACAAATGATGTGGGGAGACCCATAAAAACAGATTGGCACTGATCAAATCGCTCTTAAAGCATTTCTCATTCAATTAACAGAAGAAATTTATCAAGGTTACAACAGCTATGCCAGGTCATCAACAATGCTGTGGAGGAGGAAACTAGGACTTGGAATGACGATCCTAAGCTAAAGGTGTGATTTATCATTGCGAGGAACTTGGGGGTTAAGGCAATCATTCTCCTCCTCCTCATCATCATCATCCAAGAATCCTTGTATTTGCACTTGTGCGAGCTGTTGGAACTTGGGGGCCATCGATTCCGGCTTCTTGTAATATTTCTTGGCCACAATAACAGCCCCAGCAATTGCTCCTAGGGAACATACAATTATGAATGTCACATACCACTGCATAAAACATGGTAGAATCAAATCAGTTAACTCTTTCACAATGACAGACAATCTCAGCTTGAATTGCACAAATTCAAGTATCTGGATGCAAGAAGAGAGTATTAAAACTTATAAAGCTTGTCCTACTATCCCAGCTGCATCAGTAGCAACCTCATTACCACATAATGTGACTGGAAAAATGTAATAATTAACAATCCTAGAACTATAAATTTTGTCAGGAAGTAGTAGGGGATAAGATACACCACTTGCCAAAAGAAATATAAGCAACACCTCATCTTGAGGAAGGAAAGTAAAAAACATAGACATACCTGAATTGTTGGAAGAACAAATGGGAAGTTGTTTATTGATCAATAAGAATGCAAATGGAAGAAGAAAATAATAAAAGAGAATATAACATTTTCTAAATAACACATTTGACATTTGCATCTTTAGATAGTGCGTTAAACCAAGTGACTGTAGACCAATACCAAGATTATGCAATACTTGCCACAGTGCTGCAAATGCAATCCAAACAATTGTGGCATCTCCAAAACCAATGTCTTAGATTTCACATTTTACCTAGTTTGTGTTTGCATCCTGCTCAACCATCGCCCATCGCCCCAAGAAAAGTTACAAATATATGAGTGAGAAACCATTATTCACCCATGCTTAACCATGTTCCAGTTGTAAAATGATAGGTTGCTATTTACAGTTATTCACTTGGCCCGCCTTAATGATGGGTTAACCGCATGGGATTTACAACATTGTGACACACCTAATTTTCACAATTAACATGTGTGAGAAGAAAGTTTGCAGTAAATTACAATTTGTTTTAACAGAATCTCAGTTTCTTTCTAACCAACCACGTTAATAAGAAGTAGTAACAAATTTGCACTCACTGTATTTAGCAGTTCTTTGATAGGGCAATAGAAAATCTAAGATAATATTAATTCTCATGAACAAAATGAAGGCTGCCCTTCCCACAGTTTATTACACAAGAAAGGCTATTTAGTAACTCCTTAAAAGCACAATATCAACATTACTAGATTCAACAAAGTGTATCAGAAATACACGCTTCCATACAAGAAAATGAAAATATCATTGCACAGCCTACTTGGTCCCCATTGCACGAGCCAAATCAAGACCTACAGTAAACCAACACATGTAGGGAATAAACCCATTGGTGAACAGTCCAATAATCTAGATATCAGGATGTATACAGAGCATTACTCTAGGGATTAGCTTTCAACCAGCATATTCCTTGCTTTTACCTCTATAGGACCAGGATAGCAGAAATAGCATAGCATTACTTGCCCTCTCTTAATAGGGCCGAATGGACACCCAGTTCAACAAAATTGTATAACGCAATTCTATCCATAGGGTAATGAAATAGGATTTGGTTGGAAGACCCTTCTAGTTGTGAATTTATTAGAAAAACTATAAATAGGAGACAGTTTTATCAACCATATGAAAACCATCTCTCTCCCGCTATCTTGTGATTGGTAATGGAAACCTTTAGAAAATGAAGTGGAACTAGACTTCTTTTCCAATTAAAACAACTCAACTCTTAAACTATTGAGTTAATGTTAATCCCTAAAGACATATCAAACATTTCGAATATGATTTCTGAAAAAGAAATAAACTCCGTTTATCATTACAATATTGGAAGGGTTAATTTCAGCAATAAACTACTTTTATCACAATAAAATAACTCCCATTGGTAGAATTATCACTTCAATATTTGTTTCTAAGAACAAAGGTATCCCAATGGGTAAACACCTTATGCCAGGGCATGCAGCATGTTAAATGACATGGCATAAGGAATTAAAGAGGAGAACGCGTGACTTCAACTGGGATCACAAGAACAAAATCCAACTATACAACACTGGCTTGATAAATGCATTTTATTGGGTATGTTTGGAATTTTTGATGAACTCATTATAACTAATAATGCAATGTTACAATAAAAATACTTGCATAAAGACTTATTTGATGGTTTGTAGCATCCCTTATAAAATTATTTGCAATAAATTTATCTATTAATAAATAAAATTAGTTTGCGATAGTCTTCTTGCTTGCTTCCCATATAACTCAATCTCTTTAAAAAGTTGATTTTGCTGTACTGCATATGAAGTTATCCTTTTGTTGGGGCTTTGGTTTGAACTTCGGGTTTTGGGTGGCTGTAGGTTTCACTCAAAACCTTTCATCTTTCGCCTCTCTCTCTCTCTCTCTCTCTCTCTCTCTCTCTCTCTGTGTATGAGGACCGGGACTTTTCCGGCATTAAGTAGGAATGACGCTGTGCGTGCAAGTGATACCGCCGTGTGTGCAAGGGATGTTGCCATGCGAGCAAGTGATACCATCGTGTGTGCAAGGGATGCCGTCGTGCGTGCAAATGATACCGCCGTGTGTGCAAGGGATGTCGTCGTGCGTGCAAGTGATACCGCCGTGTGTGTGCAAGGGATGCCGCCATACTTGTAAGCCACCGTGCGTGACAAGGAAGCCGTCGTGCGTGATGAGGATACCGCCGTGTGCGACTTTGCCGTGCGTGTTGCTACCAAGAGTGAATGTATAGGGCTGTCCAGGGAACTTCTATGAGTGCCATGTGGCACATGTACGCCACTTGTATGCCACTATAAGCCACCTAGATGCTACTGGATGCCACTTGAAGCCCCTTGTATGCCACCTGCTTGATGCCTCCCCCTCTTTGATTATATAACCCCCCCTTCACACCCCTCTCAAGAGTTTTGTTCTCTCTCTCTCACAACCTCCTTTCAAATAGTTAGAACCTTAGGCTTGGCCGTCCTTGGAAGCTTGGCATTTGTGGGGAACTTGTGTCGCGAACTTGGAGTTCTTTTGGATACAAGTAAGTCGATCTAGCATCCATAATTTTGTTTGATTGCTTAGTATGAAATCTAAGTATACATGTGAATGTAATTGTAAATATGGGGTGGATGTATACTAATGAAATTATGCTAGATTGTGCCCTGTTTTTCTAGAACCGTGACTCTTATTGGTGTGATAGTTTGTGTCTTGAAGACATCTCTGTTGGTCATAAAAATTGGTGGGAAAGCACCAATGTGAATCTATTTTAAGATAGAAAATACCTTGTGTTAATGCCTATTCAGGTTGGGAAGTTATCAGTCATTCTTTGAAGTATTGCAAAACTTTCAAATAAATTTACAGGAACCTTGCATGTTTTTAATTGGAGCTGTTCACTGGCCAATATGTCCCTGATTGAGGCCAAACCACTTTTAAATGAAAGATGAGCGAGTTTATTTTCAAAATAGCTTTTGAACTATAACCAAATTCTGTGTGGATTGGAAGTTATGCCCAATTTTCTAAGAGACTTTCACACTGAAATTCCTGTTCTTTTCCAGGATTGTTATATGCTTTTATGTGGAACTGTTCACTAACTATTATGTCCCTGATTGAGGCCAAACCACTTTTAAATGAAAGATGAGTGAGTCTATTTTCAAAATGGTTTTGGAACCATAACCAAATTCTCTATGGATTAGAAGTCATGCCCAATTTTCTAAGAGACAGTCACATTGGAATTCCTGCTATTTTCCAGGACTGTTATATGTTTTTATGTGGAACTATTCACTAACCAATATGTCGCTGATTGGGGCCAAACCACTTTTAAATGAAAGATGCGTGAGCCTATTTTCAAAATGGTTTTGGAACTATAGCAAATTATTTGTGGATTGGAAGTTATGGCCAATTTTCTAAGGGGCTATCATACTGAAGTTTCTGCTCTCTTGTGAATTATTGTAATAAGACATGCTTATGAATTATTGACTATGCATGGTTGAAATATGACATGTCCAGGGAATAGTGAATGCTTATGAAATGGTGAATGCTTATGAAATGGTGAATGTTTATGAAATAGTGAATGCTTATGAGAAAATGAATGTGCATGGTTCTAATAAGACATGCCTATGTGATAGTGAATGTGCATGGTTGCAATCAGACATGCCTCAGATGTGATATGAAGCACTATGCAATGGGTCATCCATCGGTAGTACGATGTTGTATGATAAGAATGTGGAATAAGGCACTACGCAACGGGTCATCCGTTGGTAGTATAATATAATGTAATATGATAAAAAAGTTGTGCCGGCAGTTGAGATCTTTCCCTGACTCCTCATGATAGGACGGGAGTTAGGATGTGAATGTGAATATTTGGGTGGGTTGCACCCTCCAAATCTATATGGGCACTATGCATTGGGTCACCCAGTGGTAGTGTAACGCTCTCCCGTTAAAAGGGCATAAGGAGAGGGTCGTGTCTTGCAAGGCCTCTGCCTATCAAAAGCCCCAAAGTGCGTTGGGGACTGTGTGTGTGTGTGTGTGTGAAGATATTACGAAATGGGTCATCCATTTGTCATTGTCTTCCCTCCTGAAAAATGATAGAAGTCTTAAGCAATGGGATTGGCTTGTCCTGATTGATTGGGCTACTACTTTGGGAGTATGCAACATTAGGATTGCATATAGTTAATATATGTTTGTCTGAATTTATTGATCTGTTATTTTAATGGAAAAGATTTGATAGACTGTTAGCTCATGGGATATCTGATATATGATTTCTGCTTACTTCACCATGAAAGAAATCACTTACGACATACTGCTAATGAAATTGATATACATGATTCCATGTTGAAACCTGCATGAATCTTGGGGACAGTTGTAAATAATAGTGTATAGGCAAGAATGCATGGTGTTTTGCTGGGCTTCATAGCTCATTCCTTTGACTTTCTTAAGTGTAGAGTGATAGCTTGCGAGTCGAGAACGGACGGTCGGGGTGATCGCAACTGACGGTTGAAGACCCACAGTGGACGAAGAACTTCCTTTTGATTGTAGGTGTCAGATGGCAATTGGCCATATAGCTGTTTTGTTGTGAAGCTATCTATTTTTGTTGTTGGCCCTTTGGTGCCTTGGACAATTTGTATTACTCTGGAATTATATATAATTTGGCTTTCTTTCTCCAACTTTATGTATGGTTGTGGTTGGAGTTTGGCTTTCTTTAGTAGTTTGCTTCGATTCCGTCTTTTTAAAAAGCGCGCACTCCTCCCTGAGTGGCATTCGCTACCTTTGGTCACAGCCCCATACCCTGTTGCCCTACGGTAAGTACGACAAGGGGGCAAGAGGCAGGGCTGTGACACTCTCTCTTTTCTTTCTCTCTCACACATACACTCACTTCTAAAACCTCTCATTTTCACTCCTCTCTCTCAAGCATCTTCTCTTCACTTCGTCTCTCTCTCTCTATAACTTCCATTTATTCTCTCTTGGGATCTTTTCTATAACTGTCTCTCTATCTTTCTCTCGCAGTGCCTCTCGGTCTCTAACTTTCATTCTCTCCCCAAGATCTCCTCTTAAAGTCTTAGTCTTCTTCATGGAGCCATTAAAGAGAGAGAAACAAGAGCGTATTTGAGAACTTGGACCCTGAAAAGAAAGATGAAAGGTGAAATGGGCTAATTTTTATGGGTGTTAGCTGTTGGGGGGAGAGAGAGAGAGAGAGAGAGAGAGAGCTAAGTCCATTGAGCCATGAGAGAATATACTTCCATCAAAGGCTGAATTGAAACCTTTAAATTTGAATTTTAATACTAATAGGGTTTTTGTAAATAAACATAAATCTAGAACTTCTAATCAGAAAATACATAAATCATTGCTAGGAAGACTCTAAACTTTGCTTAGGGTCAACCCCTTAGGACTGAATACACCCCACACCTGATTACCACACCGACGATGCACTGCTTGAACCTTTGGCCCTAAGAATTCTATTTACTAGGAAGCTCCTTAGGCAATAACCTTTAAAGAATTGGGGTAGTAGAGCATGAACTAAGTCTAGGGGTTTTTCTGAAAGCTCTTAGGGTATGGCACGATATAGCAACACCTCACTCAAACCTAGGTTGGGAATGTGGCCTTCCTCAGTTGGCGTGCAACCCTTTAAGGAAGAAACATGAGAGAGATATTACCCGAAGTAAATTATAAAATATCAATCTTCCCTTTCTAGTTTTTTTATAGCACAAAATAAATATTTAAAATTTCTAAAAAATTTCTAAAAATCACATAACTATAATTAAAGCTGAAAAATAATAATTTTGAGGTTTTCAAAAAACATTTCTAAAAGACACTCAGAGATATATCTAGAAGTGGATTGGTACTAAGGGATCAAGAAAAGCGACCATCAGGGCACTCCATCTAAGCTAGAAACCGTGATCCGCAACTAACTTCTCAAACCAACCCAATGGGACCCATGACCTACCCATCAAAGACAGCCAATAAAAAGTGGAATCACGAATCCAATATGTGGACTACAGGTTCCCCCCTTAAAAGAAAGTCTAATGCATGTATCCTTACAGTGCAAAGGGGACTCTCTCTATGCACATGTACATGTATCTTTCTACAGGGTTACTTCTCAAAATATGGTTGTCATTTGTACATACCATTCGGGAGTCTACTGAGGATTTTGGCCCTTGGTCCAAGGCTACAACCACACACAGGAGATCACGAAGCTCTTCTACCCTAAACCACCTTTTGGCATCTCTCCAACCTCAACAAAGGATGAACCTCCAGAAACCCTTAACAGTAGTGCATATGTCCAAAGGAAAGGGTTTTGGACAATGCTAGGGCTATAGACTACCAAACCCTGGTCAATCAACCAATCATATACTACCACTGAAGTGTACAATGTACTATATTTATTACATTTACATGTTCTCACGGGCTTTAAAAGCAACCAAACCCATCAATTTTAAAGCAAATTCGTAAATAGCATGTTAATTTGCACTTGTTATTGCCTGCTGAAATTGTAGATATTCAACCTTATTTAAATTTGAAGTGTTCTCAAAACAAGTTTTAGGGTCTTTTAATTGAAGATTACTGAGTGCCTGATTTTAGGATACACCGACCTACCACTAAAAACAGATAGTTCTGAGGATGGGTAAATCTAAAACCTTATCCATTAATATTACATTCCTAGATATAGTTTATATTTCAGCAGCAGGCCAGAAGTACATAAGATTATTAGCTTTAAAATAGTAACCCCAGGACATGGTAACCCAAAAATAAATAAATAGTTTCCCCAAAACATTCATGCTGTTGACATTCTTATGATTTATCTTTTAATACCGATCTCTCATACATAATAAATACGGTCAAAAGATGCTATACTTCCCCAAGAACATTTCCTCCATTCACTTCCTCATGTAGAATTCAATCTAGGAGCACTATTAGGCTCCCAAAATTTGAGGAAGTAGCCTCTTCAACCTAGCGGCCAACATCCAAAAAGAAAAATAAATAAAAATTCAAATTTGCACTCTGCATATGCCCAAAAAAAATAATGTCGTAAAAAATTGAACAAAGACCATCCAATTTTTTCGATTGGTTCAGATATAAGATTTTGAGTTCAAAGAACTCAAAATCCAATTTTTTCTTTTTGGAAATGGTCATATGGTGATTTTGTGGATCCAAAAATTTAGATAAAAGAAATCCTCCTCAGTAGCGCTATTACCCAAGGAAGCAAGGGTATAATATATGCTCCGGTGCGAGCATAATATAAAAATCATAAAAAATAGTGGAACCAATATCATTCCACTTTCAAATTTCAATACTTTTTAAACACAAGTTTCTAACGATTCGTACCAAATAATGAGAACACATTCAAAATGTAAATCATTAGAATGTTTTTTACAAGTAGGTATCTTTGTTGTATTGGGTGTCTTCATTGTCAAATTCCAGAAAAGTCACACTCACCATCTACAAACCCTTGACCATCGTTACACTTTTTAAAACCATGTTCTTATCCATGCACCATGTGTCAAAATGGTAAGGATTCAAATGGAAGTTTCCTTATTCCTGGGTCTTTATATAGAATGTCTATTTATAAGTTTCAATAAATTCTCTACAAATAATGAAATTTTCCCAAGAGAAGAACCGGTGTTTACGAACATAGAAACAAGTGAGGGCGGCCCAAATTAGCTCGCCAAGTCTGAAATCTGAAGGTCACGACTGAGACTAGAATCACTGGATATTTTAAAGACTCGGACAGACTTGGGAATGCTTCAGCAAACTCAGTGAAAGACTTGGGTTACATGAGTAGGGATCCTTTGGAACTGACAAGGTAGTGGCTCACGCAAGTCCGAGTAGGACTCTCAAGTCTAAAACAATGAAAAAATTATTCAACTTCGAAAACTTCAATATCGCTATCGAGAATTTGCACCCTTGTATCAAAAGAAATTAAAAAAAAAATTAAGAAGGAAATTATACAAAAATTTCGTATAGAAAGCTATTCAGCTTCGTAAATACATTTACTTTCTCTCATCATCCTATATAAATTTCTAGTTATCCAAGTCAGCTCAAAAAAACTGAATGCAAGAGTTGTAGCAAACGAAATTAAAACAAAATTTAAATAAGAAGATTATACAATTTTTTTATATTTGTATACTACTATATAATGCCACTGAACATTGAAATATTAATTATTAGAGAGATACACAATTTATAACCAGATGTTTTAAGCAGTCCATCAGAGGCAATGATCATATCTCCTCTATCAGGGGCAATCAAAGGACAGGATCATATCTCCTAATATAGTCTAAGCAATATGTTCTACGATCCATTCAATATTGAAGACTAGAGGGCACTACCTGTTTCTTTGGCATGGATTTAAACCAAAGGCGATGTTTTCTCTTTAGAATAATGATGCAAGGACCTGGTAAAAAAAACTTCTAGTTTCCAAGATGGGCAAATCCAAAAGGATGTCCACAAATGTTACATTCCTCGGATAGTTTTCTCATAAAAGGGTTAGAAAGTTCATAACATTAATATCCTTGATATCAATAATTTATATCCCTGGTGGACCTTTCTTTATTTATTATAGGAAATCATAAATTCTGAGAATCTGTATAACAATGGATATTAAAATGGAGTTCCATAAGCACATAAAATATTGGATCTCTGCAGTATTTAATTTGAACAGATTCCTCATCTCTCATACATGTTACAAATTCAGAGTACCATAATTGAAAAGCTTTATTTAAATCTCTTTTTAACTTTCTTAGGTAACGATTTGTCTCATGTTTCCATTTCATAGAGTTGTTTAGGATGATTAGGTTAATATTAAGTTTTGTTGTCTTATTAAAGAGTTAGAATTCACTATAAGAAAATGAAAGCCCTTTTAGATGCTTGTACAATGTTGAATAATTTTCTTCAGCTCCAAGTTATCTTTTGTTTTTAGAGAATTTATTGAAGCCTATAAGTAGCTTCTTGTGTAAAGATACTTTCATTGAAAGAAACAACATTAATGAGCATATAGATAAAAAGATGGTTCTAGAAAATTGAATTGATGGGAAAAGATTAACGAAGGTGAGGAAAATGACAATAACGGCGCCAATCTAGCAAAAGCGCAACCTACAAGAAATATTATAATTGTTTCTATCACCATTTTGTTCTTGCAATTATCAATATAATATTAGAAATTGGGGATTATATATTATTGACATTGCAACAGCATTGGTTCCTACTACCTTCAACAAAGTATTAGAGGTTCTTAAGTATTGCAAGAGAAACTATAAGAACATCAACTCTTTCCTACTACCTCCAACAAAGTACTAGAGGTTCTTAAGTATTGCAAGAGAAACTATAAGAACATCAACTCTATTTTATTTTATGATCATATGAATCTAAGATGCGATAAACCTAGGCAACCTACGCCAGGCAGTCCCAAGAAATCGAGATAACCCTGCACAGCAGGTTTAAGACCTCTCTTAGCTCAATTTCAATGTCATCTGGATTTTATGTGAGAAGTGACAGCCACCCTTGTCGCAAACAGAATTTACCAAAACCTTTGCAATCTGAATTACAATATGATCTTCACTGCTGAACATAAACTGTTGAACTGTAGTTAAAGACAATACAGTGGGACAACTAAGAAAAGAATCCTTCCAAATATTTTGCTTTCATTGTTTCATTAACAGGGAATTGGAACAGTATTTTGAATTATCTCCATTGTAATGATGTTGGAAAACACTCGCCAATACCTCCCCATTGGACCACCATAGAACCTTCAGCTATATTGCATTTAATTGCAATAAAAGCTCTTTCCGAAACTAGCCTTATTTTTTGTCATGAAATTCATACCAGTTTAACAGTAGAATATCAAACTTAAGGTCATAGTAACATTGACTTTAACCTATCCCTTGCATGAATGAATGTGTTCTGACAAATCATAGAACAGATAGAAATGGGAATGAGCTTTGCGGAAAAATGTAATGTGAAGGATAAAATTACGGTCCATGGTGGAAATGTGAAGCCACTTTGCATTCTTCATTCAAGGCTATTTTCAGAAAGCATGAGTCTTCCATTGAAGAAGTTACAACAATTGAAACATCCCATCAGTCTCCGCAAACATTGACCATATTCACTCCATATGGGATGATGGGAAACTTCCATGAGTTCGATTTATACTTTAAGCTTGTCAAAGAGAGAAACCTTCTACTCAGAGGTCAATGAAATCCCAATTATATTTACCGGAAAATTCAGACACCGATCTATGCTAAATAATATCCATAGGAAATGTATATGATGAGACCATTTGCTTTCGATATAAGAAGGTCACAATTATTACTAACCGTTGGATGTGAAATTGGATGGTTGGTGATGTGTCACTAGTTGAGCACAAAGTCTGAAACAAATTTTCTCAAAAGCTATGATACATTTTAATATATTAGATCTCATATCCAATGGCCAAGAAAAGTTGTGACCTTCTTGTATCAAAAATAAATGGTCTCATAGTATACAACCCCATATCTTTATCAGGTAATTAAAAGCTCAATGTCTGGATGCTTGGCACTTTAACAGTATTATTTGAATTTAAGTCAGACATTCATGACAAACAAGCTAATTCGAATTTTCTCTTTGGTAATATGAAATTAAGGGGGGGAGTGTACCACCGCAAATGGTCCTTCAAGAAAATTATTCAATTTGTGCAATTAATCACAATGGATCACCAAAACAAAAACTCTAAGTTATAAGGAAAAGGTACTAGATATGACTTTTCAGGATGCTCAAACATGTATTCATCCATTAGATGAGAAAAACTTTCAACCCAATGACTCCCAGCTTGTGCTCAAGCATTATGACAGCATATAAGTATTTCGTGCCCCAGTTGTTCAAAAAAAACAGGGTACAAACAAACAATGGTATCAACCATATGCTTAAAAGAGTAATGTACAGGGAGTAAGGTCCAGAAAGCTTACATTTCCATCTCCATTTCTATCTTCATGAGGCGGATTGCTATGGGTCGAGTTGACAACTGAAGCAGCTGTTCTCAAGAAATAATGAGAAGTTATATGAGACATAATTTTTGTTTAGCAATACAAGGTCAATTTTACTACATCCTTTCCAGAAAAGATTTCATTATACCTATTCACACCTTATACGCATCAAGAGATGAGAAAAAACAAAAAAAAATCATGGTAGATGCTCTAAGAAGACTAGAAAGTATTGAGTACAGATAGAGATTCTGAGAAAACGCCAGTCCCAATTCCCAAGACAAACCAAAAATGTTTTGGTTCAATAAAGTTTCTATTTCTCAAATCAATCTCAGTTGTTTTCTTAATATCCTGTTTCCAACACTCTCCTATGACCCTGCAAATTTCTTATGCACATCCTTGTGTGTTGATCAAATAATGGACACAACCAGGCAGCCTACAACTCTAATCACAATCCTACAACTAAAAAATTTACGGAACCATAATGGGTGGAAGCCCTTGATGTAGTACAAAGGCTAGTGGCGAATGACAGTAGTTGAACTAATTTCTAGCAATACATTTCTTAAGTAATCTGCTCCTCAATTGAAGAGAAAGATAATGTTCAAAGGATTCTTGTTTAGAACCCCAAAATTCATCAATGATATTTGCACTTAAATAACACTTGAAAATTAGGCTGCATGGTGGCCTAGAAGCCCGCCTAGGGGGCCAGGACACATGGCCACAGTGTAGCGCCTTAGAAGGTGATATGCTTAGGTGCCGCCTAGGCACTATAAGCGTCGCCTAGGCACCTGCTGTTCCTAGGCGGTGCCACGATGCCCTTGGGGAGCGGGTGGAAAATGCTCTCAGCCAAGGGAAAAATATGGAATTTTCCCCATAGGGGAGAAGGGGTTTGGGGGGTATTCCACCACACCAAACCATCTTTGATGTTTTAGAGAGAGGAAAGTCTCTAAGACACGATTTTGAGATTTGTTTTTAAGATTGAAAGAAATTTTGAAGTTCAATTTCACAAGAATCGGAAGGCATTCAACTATATACTTTTTGTGGATTGAAGTGGTTGGCAACAAGGACTTCCGGCAAACAATGGTCACCTCAATTGGAGCCAAGATCAATTGAAGACTTGAAGTAATTACTGGATTTTGAAACACTGAATTCACCCAACGTAGAGGAATATTATTCTTATTTTTTTTAAGGAAAAACCTAGAGGAATAATTGATAATTTACAAAATCAAATGATAATATTCAGAAGCGTTTTAGGAACCGGCAGGGCAGAATCACAAGTGCCTGGAAGATTCCTATTGGTAGGAAGCATCATCCGTACATATTGCAAGAATCGAGCTTCCTAATTTTTTGGAATCGCACTCCAACCCAATTGGAATCGAGATTCTTACCTTTTCAGTATCACGCACCCACCCAACTAGAACCATGTCAAGAATTATCAAGAAACAAGTTTCATAGGGCAAAAGGTTCAAGGTTTTAGAGTATCGCAAGAATCCCTAAGTATTGGAATAGCCAGGGTTCCTGTATTATTCGAGTTGACGTCCTCAAACGGTCCTAAAGACCTTACCAAGGGTTTCCCTAGTATTGAAATCGATGTATTGAGTGACCTTAATCACAGTTCCGAAAGGGATTGGAATCAAGGTCGAGTCCTTGAGCTTAGATTAGATTTACTGAGGTTCTAGGTTGAAATAATTGAATAAAGAAAGTAAAACACATGGTTTATTTTTTTGAGGAAGGTTAACTTAAAAAATACATACAGTTTATTAATAATAAAATTTAAAACATAAGATACTTATTTTGGGATCTCAAAATTTAAAATAATGTTAAATAGAGTTTGTAGACACCCATAGAGTTTTTAGGCACCAATCACTAAGGAATTCATGTTTGTCTTCACAAAACACACAAGTATTATCTTATGTATACTTCAAAATGAGATTTTATTTTTTGATATACATACTTGAATATGAGATTTTGTTGAATCTGGATTCCAAATAACTCAGATCGATCCTTAAAAATTGGAAGCGAGATAGCATGTTGATCAAATTATGGTTTTGTGCTCCTATGAATCAAGGTATTTGATGCTGTATAATACTCCGAAAAATTTAAATAGAGATTCTATAAAGGTGGAAGTGAGATTCCTAACTTTAAAAAATCGGGTTCCTTGAAGATTCATTCATCCAATCACCGAATCAAGATTCTGAAGCAGAATCGCCACCTGAGGTAAAACATTCCAGTAACTATGCTAAATACTGCATAAGTAAATAGTAAATTATTGAATTTTGCATTAATACTTTTGGCTTTAAACTACTAAGCGCTTATTTTCTTGACATTCAGTAATAATGTCTTTTTTAAATAAATACTTCATTTTGTCTTTTAGTATTTGAGTAGGTGAAGATGTCTTCTTCTAGTTTTAATAAACAACCTGACCTAGGTGGAAATATGGATCATGGCCAAATCCTAATGACAAGATTTTTGTGAGTGCAAATTTTGTAAGAAACATTAAAATGCCATCATTAATAGATTGAAGAAACATTTGACTCGCATTACAGAAGATGTAGCCCCATGTTCTTAAGTCCCTGCAGAAGTTGACAAGAGAGATGTTGGACCATTTGCCAGGGTTCCTAAAGAAGAAAGAAGTAGCAAAAAAAAAAAAGGCCTAATGATATCACTAGATCAGCCAATGCTTGTGGAAAAGGAGAAGAAGTCTATGATAGAGAAGGGGACTCGAGTAGTAGGCTATTGGAGATTGGGTACAGAGGGCCTCAAGCAAGGAGGCCTACGGATTCTTACTCTCCCCTCCATCTTGAGATTGCAGTTCGAGAAATGAGGCAAAAACTATAAACAACCACTTCAAGAAAGAACTAAAGGAGAAGAAAGATCAATATCTAGCGAGCTGGATCTATCAAAGAGGCATTCCATTCCAAGCTGCTAGCTTGAAGAGCTTCCAGGTCATGGTGGAAGCATTGGGGCAATATGGGCGAGGATATAAGGTTCCTACACATAGGGATGCATGGTGTGGATATGGGATCAACATAATGTCCATTACATGGACCAATGAGAGGCAAAGGAGTACTACGAACTTGATGATGAAGTATCCGGTGAAACAATGTTCCTGAGGTCTATTGACACATCAGCCAAGATTCATAATGCAATGTTTATTTTTGATTTGGTAGAAAAATGCATTGAGGTGGGGGAGAGTCATGTAGCTCAGGTAGTTACAGACATGGCAGGAACCAATATGGCAGCGACTAGAATGTTGGAGATGAGGAAGCCACAACTCTTTTGGACATCACTTATGGCTCACTACATTAATCTCAAGCTTCAGGCGATTAGCAAGATAAAAGCAGTGGCCTCAACTCTTTAGAATGCAAAACCCATCATGGTAATCATATACAACCACACTTATGAGCTGACTATGATGAGGTTCACAGATAAGAGGGACTTGTAGTAGCCTGGGGTAACTAGATTTGCCACCTCATATCTGTCTTTGAACCCTATTGTGGCCCAAAAAGAAAAGCTCAAGGCTATCTTTGTATCTGAAAGGGGGTTAAAAGGAAGTGGGCCAAGACAACAAGTGGGAAAATAGTGGCTGACATAGTTTTGCAACCAAAGTTTTGGAATGGGATTATCCGAGTCCCCCCAGGCCTACAAGCCTTTAGTTAAGGTGTTGCACATTGCGAACAGGGAAAAGGAGTTGGCTATGGATCATATTTACCAGGCAATAGAGGTTGCCACGGAGGAAATTATGAAAAACTCTAGATATAGCAAAAGCATTATTCTCCTATTTTGAAGATTATTGAAAAGAAATAGAACCTCAAAAGGTATTATCTCAACCCTTCTTATTTTATAGCAATTCCCAGATTGATATTATGAGATGTTTTATATCCGCAATCAACAAGTGTTTAACAAGAGTCATCCCCAGAGTACAAGAACAAGATCAAGTGTCAAGGTAGCTGGACAAGCTTAGATTATCAATGGAGACAGCAAAAGAACCTAGTAAGTTTAAAATTTGCTTCTTCATTGTGAATTTGTGACTTGAGTACTTAGTTTCTAAGTCTAACTTCTAAGATCTAATTTGACTTCTAAATATAGTTATATACTATTATGCTCTGTTTATTTTTATGTAAGGAAAAAGTTTATATCAGGTTGAAACCTTAAAATGTAGAATTACAAATGCACCTCAAAAATCTATCGGAAAAGGTTGTTTTAATGTTGAAAAACCCTCTAATTGATCATCTCGATATCGAGACGTATGAATATGAAAAAACAAAGGATTTTGAGTCCCATAAATAGTGCATCTTACAACACATTATTTAAACCATCCATTTTTAAGATTATCGTATGTTTGTAGATCTACTTGATTTTAACTACTTTTAGAGTTTAAAATTTTATAATTGGATAAAAAAATAGATTTTCAGATAATTCTAAGAACTTTTAACACCAAAATTACATGTTATGATAAAATTTGGGGGTGCGCCTTAATTGGATTGTTTAAAGTTGCAACCTTATAGAAACCGCACCCCTTATGTAATATTGCATTGGAGGTTCATAACTCCGCCATTGCCTGTCCTAAGCCCGGATGAGAAAGGAGGTTGTGCTAGGTTGGCAGCCAGCAGAAAACACTTGGCACATCCCTATCATGAATCCTGATGATGAAAACGATGATCGTGTTGGAGGTTCACAGTGGACTAATCACGGGTAAAGTGCTAGTCCTTCTAGAGGATACAATACGCATATTGAGCTTGACATGTAGCTCATCTGATTGTAAACACAAATTTAATTCCTTTGAGATGGTAATTTCTCGACTTATTTGATTGATTGTCCACTTAACTCATGTATATATTTGTATATGTATATATATATGTATACATATATGTGTGTATATATATACACACACGCACATTATATGTGTGTACACACACATTATATGTGTGTACACACACACACACACACACATATATATATATATATATATATCTTCCTCATTTGGGGCGAGGAACTTGAAGGACGCCTGTAGGCAAAATGATATAGTGATTTCGTTTATAAGCTCATCATTTGTAAAAATCAGACAGCAAGGATAAAACGACTACCACGGACCTAGCATGTCCGTGATGGTATCGTCACGGACCTATCAAAAATTCACACGAAACCATCATGGACATTGTGCCGTCCGTTGTGGGTCCGTTCAATAAACCGCCATGGACTTAGCAAGTCCTTGGTGGGGCGAAAACTATTCATTTTTCCCTATAGCCGTTTTTAACACTTCTCTTTATATATATATATATATCATCAACATCATCATTAGAGCCTTTTCCCAACTATTTAGGGTCAGCTACAAGAATCCCAGTTTACTATTATGCTCTATTAAGGGCTATACCCACAGTGAGACTATAAGTCCCCACATCTTTTGTCATTACTTCCAACCATACTCTTTTGGGCCTACCCCTTGCCCTTTGAACCTTCCACTTGAACTAATTTGCACCTCCTAACAGGTGTGTTACTAGGTTTGTGCTGCACATGGCCAGCCGACCTAAGTCTATTTTATCTCATCGTATCGCCTAATGAAGCCACACCTAAGTTCTCCCAAATATATTCATTTCGAATACTATCCTTTCTTGTCTTGTCCCTAATCCATGTCAACATCCTTATCTCAGCTACACTCATCTTATGGGTATGTTGTTTCTTGACCGCCCAACATTCTGCCCTATAAAGCAAAGCCGGTCTCACAATTGTTCTATAGAACTTGCCCTTCAACTTCATTGATATTGCGTCGATCACATAAACTCCGGTTGCATATTTCTACTTTGCTCACACAACACTAATTCTATATGTGACATCTTCCTCAATCTCTCCATTTTCCTAGATTATCAGTCCAAGAGATCGAAAATACGCTCTTTTTGGTATTTATTGGCCGTCGATCTTAATTACTTCTTCGTCTATACTCTTGCTATTATTAAACTTGTATTCCATATACTCTGTCTTAATTTGGCTAATTTTAAAAGATTTAAATTCTAGAGCATCCCTCCAAAGTTCTGATTTTGTGTTGACGTCTTTGGGTCTCATTGATCAAAACTATGGTCTGCGAACAACATACACCATGGTACCTCATCTTGTAGGTGCCTAGTTAAGACGTTCATAACTAAGACAGGGGTATGGGCTCAATGCTGACCCTTGATGCAGACCTATTGTCACTGAAAACTCACTCGTCCCTCCACTAGTTGTTCACACACTAGTTAGCACTCCCTCGTATATATCTCTCCCCAAGTCGATATAGTATCTAGAGATTCCTTTCTTTTCCAATACCCACCAAATTAAATTTCGAGGTTCTATCATAAGTTTTCTCTAGATCAATAAAGACCATGTGAAGGTCTTTTCCCTTCGCCCTAAACATCTTAATCAGTTACCTAAATAAGGAAATAGCCTCAATTGTTGACGTATATAGATATATACATAGTATATGCATATATGTATATATATATATATATATATATATATATATATATATATATATATATATATGTACTTGTATATATCTATATATATATATATATATATATATATATATATATATATATATATATATATATATATATATATATGTGTGTGTGTGTGTGTGTGTGTGTGTATTTATGTGTGTATATGCACATATACATACATACTTTGAGTTCTACTCATACATGATGCTTGATGCAACAAATACATGCAAAAAAGAGAAACATGCTCAAGCTAAAATGACTGAACAACCTCATTTTCATTCATTATAATTAGAAACTTAACAAATGCTATTGACTATGAGGTAGTCAAACCCATTACTGTGTCAAACATATGGATGATACATGCGAGTGGCTGGTCAATGCTGGAGAGGATCCAAAATTCCCTAGTGAGGACTTGACTTTGACTCAAGTTCGTAAGGGAACTGGAAGCCAATTAAGCCCTGTGAGAGCCACAAGATCTCAATCTCGAAGGAAGAGATTCAAGACTGCAATGGAGGATAATAAGGAGGAGGCAGCTCCATAGGAGGAGGGGGAAGTAGAAGAACATGTGGAGGAGGGAGACAAGTCTGATGATGACAGCATGGCATCATCATCATCAGATGCAGCTAATGTTGGCAGAGATATAGACATTGTTTGTAGTGATTATGAAAATGTAGACATCATTGGTGGTGATGATGAAACTCACTTGCCAATTTGAGTTCATCATATTTGATGATTTGTTTAGATTTATGAGCTTTGTTGGTTATGCAAGTTGTAATTTGTCAGTTCTTACTTTTGTTTGGTAGAGATTGACTGAAAATGTACAATGTTGATTTTGAGGATATGGGCATGTTTTATCTTTTTGTAGAATTAAACATTTAGGAATTCAATTTCAATTTTAAAATTCATTTATGAATGAGAGTCTGAGGGATTTTTTTTTTTTTTTCAAATATAGTTTTGTAAGATCAATTTGGGGGATTCAATATCCAACCCAAACCCCCAAACATCCACCTCCGTGGATCAGCTTCCTGGGTAACTATGTGCCTTCCTAGTCATTCATTTGACGGCCTAGGTGGCCAAATCTGACTTATTTAATACTGCACACAAATGAGCTCTATTCAACAATATTTTTGTTGTCACACATAAATAAAATTAAGCTGACTGACAAACTTTTGAACCATATGACAAGTAATTTGGAAATTGTCTGCAAAGAGAAGTCATGATAAGGATTCATGTTTGGCCCCCATGCTTATTGATTTGCATGCATATAATTCCCAATTGACAAAACTTTGTTAGGATTTTAGTGTTTTGACACGATGGACTAACATGCAAAAGTATTATTTTTTATATTCATTAGGGCTGGCAATTGGGTGGGTGGCCCAGCCCAACCCGCCTGGCCCTCCTGGCCGCCCTAAAAAAAGTAGGGCCTGACCATAAACTGTGGCTCGAGGGCTGAGCTAGGATTAGTGCCAACTCCTTTTTTCTTGTTTTTCTTTTGTTTTTGGCCCGGTCCAGGGCCCAACCCAGGCCGGTTGCCACCTTCAATACTCATTCCAAAAGCCTACCCATACACTTCAATAATTATTCAATAAAAGCACATCAGATTGCTATAAATATTACTTTCACAGAGGATTATAAGTCCAAATACCTATCATCTTGGATTAGTATTATGTTTTTTATCTTGAGGGAAGAAATAAGATAAAACGGCTGGAACTTCTAGAGGCTCCGTGATCCCCTTAGGACTAGTATTCAAAGTCTCAGCCAAATCAACTCGGACTCGGCCTAGTTGCTCGACCTCAGTTGGGTGCCTAGCCGAGTTTAGCTGGACATACTTGCTAAGTGGGTAAGCTGCACTGCTCAACTGCTTTTACAGCTTTATGCTGTAATTTTTGGTTGTTCTGATCAACAATTGATCAAAACAATTATTCTTGGCAATGTTAAGCCCTTTTATTGATTAAAAAATGATCAAACTTTTGATCAATTTTGATCAAGGCATCGAGTGTTTATTTTTTCTCCTCCTTTTTTTGTGAATAGCACAAGTTTTTTGTTAAACCGTACCCCATTCTGAAAATGTGTAGATTTCTCCTGCATTTTTCATCCAATTTTGTTGAAATTTGATTCTGGTTCAATGCTATTCAAACTTCTGCAAAGTCTCTTTACTATCTATTGGATCAAAGCCTACAAATTTCTGAAAAAATCATAGTTTAGGGGGGAAAATGCACTTCTTTTAATAAGCCCTACCCCCTACCCGAATCTGTCAACGTTTTGATTTCTCCCTCATTTTCTATCCATGTTGAAACATGGTTCTAGTTGAACATGATTCAAACCTCTACAAGATCCCCATACTAATTTGTTGAGTTAAAGCCTAGAATTTGAGAGATTTGGCCTGAAAAATTTGGGTTTCAGGCTCAGGGGCTGGGGCTGGGGCAAGGGGGGCAGGGGGGAGGGAGGATGGAGTTTCTTTGTTAAATCCTACCCCAATCCACCAATGCTTAGATTTCTTCGTCATTTCTCATCCAAATCCATATGTGTTATTGACTAATTTTTTTACATTTACTTGAATTTTTTATTTATTTTGGGATTCTTTTTCGATTTTTTTCTTTTTTCCCAGGGCCCGTTGTAGACAAACGCAAAACTTGGGCACGTCCACCGTGACTTGCTTGAGTTAGTTGGCTTGGGCAAGGGCCAAGTCCTAAGCCTAAGCTTTGTTTTAGCTTAGGACCAAGGCATGATTCCATAAAACATTCCCAAAAATCCCTAAAACTTTCCTTTGAGCTTTACTCCCATAGAATTGCTCGAGTAAATCAACATCACCATGAGATTGCTAATCAATGCTAGAATAACTGGTCCTTAGGCGATTTCTATATATCAACATGTAGTCAATGGGCCAATTTGGGCGTACTCATGTAATCAATGGGCCAAATTGGGCGTACTCTGGGCCAATACTTTTTCTTTGGAAGGCACTCCAGAACAATAGTTGTAGGCCAGTTGGGGTGCTCTAGGCCAATACTTTCTCTTTGTTTGGAACGTGCCGCCTGTAGTAACAAGTACTGAGAAGAGAAATGGGCAATAGAATTACCAGCAGGACTTTTACCCAATTGCAAATTTATAATGGTGTGAGGTGGCTGCCAAAGCAGTCTCTTCCACCAAACCTAGAAGCTGCAGCATCCTTGGGGTAGCATGGAAACTACGGCTTCCCTAAAATAGTGTATTTCGTACTTCCCACACAACAAATGCAGGAAGTGCTACAGTTGTAGAAGGCGCGACATTCCATAACAGTTCAAATGGTTCAAAGTAAGCCACATTTATTCATTATAACCTACATATAAAACTACAGTGGCTTTTCCAAAGAATTCTAACATAATTACTGAGCATATGAGTTAAGTTTCATGATCAGTCCATAGAACAGTCAGGTTCTAAGAAGGGAAAAAAATCCGAGATCTCATACAGATCAATAAATAGTTGTTCATGAAAATGCACCCAATAAGCCTCAAATATAACCAAAAATTAAATTCTAAAATAAAATCAATGTAATTTGAGCCCATCTCTTCCAAAAACATGCAAACACAACAATGAAAAAGAAAAACAAAAATAAAAGAAATGAAATGCATCAAATAGATAACATGTCACGTACAAAAAGACATACCATGTTTTGTAGGCAACGAGCAGTCGAAGCTGCCCTTCCAATCAGGAGGGCACTCACAAACACTGCCCTCAACAAGGCACTCAGCATGGTGGAAGCAAAATATTTCCCCACAAGGGGCCCCAGTGTGCTCACAATGCACTCCTACAAACCCCGAGAGGCAGCGACAGCTGTAATTCTCACCATGCACAAGCTCCACACATGTGCCCCCGTGCTCACACCAGAACGAATTTGTTCCGTCGCACATCATCTGCACCTCGTCGCAAAACTGCCCCCTAAAATTAATTCCAAAATAAATTGAACAAAGGCTAATTAAATTTCCAAATCCACCAGTGCGACAAAAATTACTGAAAAGAAATAACTTGAATAGAATGAACAGAAAGAGGTGAACCCTAGAAAGAAGTAAACCTCTGAATGAATTCGTAAACAAATTGATCAAAAACCAGTTACAGCTGAATATACACAAAATATACAAATAAATCAATTAAATGAAATAACAAAAATAATAGAAGGAAAAAAAACTACAGCAGGAAATACACAAAATGCGTAAGAAAATTACCCAAATGAACTGACAAGAAAATCGAACAAAAAAAAAAACTAAACCTGGAAAATGGTGAACCCTCCTTGAATTAATGGGAAAACAAATTGACAAAAAAATAATTACAGCTCAGGATCCACAAAATGCACAATAACATCACTGAGAAATAACAAAACGTAGAAAAAAATAAGAATAAAACAATTACAGCTGAAGATCCACAAAATGTACAAAAATACACTGAAAAGAAATAACTAAAATAATACAATAAACAAGAAAAAGCTTTACCCTGACACAGCTGAGCATAACCCTGAATTGATTAAAAAATGAATTTACCAGAAATCACGAAAAATATTACAGAAAAAAGTTAACGAAAAAATAGAAGGAACAACGAAAGAAAAGGTCAACCCCAGCACTAGGTGGATCCCACTGTGGATTAATTCTTAAACCACCTGACCAAAAATTAACGACAGCTGAAATTCCAAAAACTGCATAAAAAAATACAAAAAAGAGCAGAAACAAGAAGAGGCTAATTCTTGCAACACACGAAGCTCCCCTTTAACTTATTCTAAAAAAACCAAAAACTGAAAACACCTACAATTACAAAAATGCATAAAAAAAATTTAAAAAAAAAAAAAACAAACAAAAGTACATGACTGAAACAAGCTTGAACTAGTTCCAAACAAATCAACCAAAACTACAGCTCAAAATCAACAAAATGAACACTAAATAATCAAACTGAGAAACTTCTAACCCTAAAAATGGGCGATCTCCATCCAAAATGGTGGAAGGGACGGGAATCCTGCAGATGCAGCTGCCATCTTCGTCGCAATTGCCAGTGTTGCACCTTGTATCTTTGCACGGGAGAGAAGAGGAAACGTTAAAGCGCAGAAGCAGTAGCAGTAGGAGGAAGGAGCAAAATGAATGCAGGTCACTTGTACTGTGAAACTTCATAGTGACATTGTAGGGTTTTCTGGTTTATTTCTTGATCAGATAATAGACAACCAGAGCTTCCACTCTCATAGAATTGATCCAGCCATTAGAGCTTGAAATTTGTGACAGTGAAATGATATAAAAGAGAAGAGGTGGTGGATCTAAGATGGCAAGAGATTCTTAGGGTTCAAGGAAAGGTAGGGACTGGGAAACTGCAACGAGACGCCAAGTAAAAAAAAATGCAACGTATTCTTCCTCAACTACGCGCGAACTACGAGATTGCATTTGATTTGAATGAAGCCGTTTATAAACATCCCGGAAATGCCCTCGCGGCTCCTAAAACAGTCACGATAGGAGGCGTCATTTAAGTGAGTGCTCCACCCATGGGCCGAGTGGGTTCCGAGCTAGAGCCGCGCGGGCCATTTTTCTAAGGGTGGGGTGTGGTTTGCACGAGTTTCTAATGAAGGTTTAAAAAATCGGATCATTGTCTGCCTCCCATTTCGATTTGGATCGGCTTGATTATTAATTTAGATCATTCTCAAATCTTCTTGATCGATGATCTAAATAAAATTTTAAAATTAAATAAGATAATATAAAAAATATAATAATAGTTTATAGAGTGGGGATTTAAGGGGACCACAAAAGCCATCAGAAAAGCTCAAAGACAAAAATGACAAGCCAGTTTTAGGGGAGAATCTATATGAGCCTCATACCATTTTTTGAACCGGTCCGAACAGATTTTGCATCTAGATCAGTGACCCGGATCGAAAATCATTGGGTTCTAAGCACTGGTTACAACCTTAAACAATCAAAGTATTGTGCACTAGCAAAGTTTGTTATGAGATATAATTTTGGTATTGAAAATTTTTAAGATGGTGTGAGAATCTATTTCATCTCTAATCATAAAATTTTAAACTTAAAAAATGGTTCCAACCAACATATCTATAAACACATAAAAATAACACGTATGCTTTTTAAAAATTGAAATCTTGTTTTTTTTTTCTTAGATCTATACATCTCGATGTTGAGATGATTAATTAGATGTTCTTCATCATCAAAAGCAAAACAACCTTTTTTTGAAGGATTCTAAGGATGCACCTTGATTCTACATTTTGAATGTCAATATTATAAACTGAACTTTTTTTATTAGCCATTTAAGTTAGTGCTCCAATGCCTTGAAAATTGTAGCCATGGGGCTAATGGGTTAGCCATTGATTTCAAGAAAGGAGCACCCGGGCCATTATTTTTAATGAAAATTTTGTGCAGTAAAAGAAATAAGAGTGGTGATCTTAGGAGACCCTGTCACAAATAGTGGTGTGAGGCCCCATAGAATCACGGGTGATCTTGACTCAAATATCAAGTAACGTCAATTATTAATTTCCTTCCCAGCACAAAAAAGTTAGAACAAAACTCACCGTGCAAGTTGTTGGGCCTCTCTCTTTCTCTCTCTAAATGAATGGCCTTAGAGGCCCGGTTGAAACCCATTGTCAGCTGCTCCCCTGCAACTCTCTCTCTATAGAAATGGTCTCAAAGGCCCATTTGAAACCCCTAGATAGCAGCTCCCCTGCACTCTCTCGCTCTTGTTTTGTTGTCGAATGACAACAAAGGAGTTAATGGTGGGGAAGAATAAGCAAGATTTAGCTTTGGAGGATTCTCCCTGTAAATAATAAGCATTATCAGTAGAAAGAGAAAGAAGCAAAACATCCATCTTGACTAGAACTGAAGGCTTACTACTATGAGATTGGACATGGAAATGTGATTCCTATGTGGGCAAGTGACTAATACGGTCCAGATTTTCTCGATGTTTGCTGGTTTTAACATGAAAGGATGTTCAAGGAGAAAATTTTGAGAAGATAGTAACAATTATTATTGCTTTGTGCCGGGCCATACTTTCAGTTTTCATTTCTCCTGTTTTGGGTCTTATTGCTCATGATGCATCCAATCTCATTGACAACAATCTGCCAGTTCTCCAACTAAAAGCTTGTAAATAACCCATTTCTATAGAATTTAGGGGGATTAAAAGTACCTGACGGAATGGTGCCCAAGTGTGTTTGGTTTGATTTAAATGGTTTAGTAAAGCTCACTAATTTGTTACCACCGAATACATGCTCCACTTCCCAGCAAGTGCACTTTTTTGTTGTTGTTGAGTCTAATGCTCAAGCTCCATTTCCTACTCCTACTCCTACTCCTGCAAAGGCTCCTACATCTCCAATTGTGCCAGTTCTCATAAGAAGGGACATTCGAATGTTTGGAAAATCAATGTTACTTCAGTTCTTCGTGAGCTTGTGATAATTAGTTTCTTGTGTTTTTTTGTAATTGGGTTATTAAAATACAAGAAGAAATCAAAGTTTGTAGCGATGGAAATGTATTCTGATCAAGGGGAAGCCTTGCACATGCCACTGTGGAGGTAGGTAGTAGCGAGAGAGACAGAGAGAGGTGGTCACGAGAGAGACATGACCACTTGTGGAGTTGGTGGTGAGAGGCAAGAGAGAGTGGTGCAAGGGAGCTTGAATGGGGCTTTTGAGGCCATGTCTTTAGAGAGAGGGAGAGGGAGAGAGAGAGGAGAGATGGCATGAGGGAGAGAGAGATGGTGGGGGACTGATTGCCGAGGAGAGAGAAGTAAGGGGACTGAGTTTTTAACTTGGGATTTGAATTGTCATTGCTCGTGATGCTATGGGGGTCTCAGGCCGGCAGGGTCTATAGACTCATTTCCCAATAAATAATACTCCAATGCAAAAATTGTTGAGGTGGAATACCACCGTGAGAAACTGAGATGGTTCTTAGAAATAAGAGCTTGAAGCTTTCCTAGAGCTAGAAGAATATTTAGTTTATGCTGAATCAAAAAAAATATGAAAGATCTTAAAATGGCTCTTGTGAAACTTAATAACGCTATCGTCTCCTATGCTTACCTAACATAACATAAGAGGGTGACTCAATTTATCATCATGAGACATATGAGATCAATGAAGCCAATCAAATAAAGACAATCTATGGAAGCAAAGATGGAAGCTCTAACAAAAATAAAACACAAACCTTATCGAATTACCACTGGGTATGTTTGTTTGTTTTGTTTTTGGAGGTGGTGCAATTAGCTGGTTGGTTATTGAGGTTGCAGTCTATGGCCACTTTGCCTTCTATAGAGGTTGATGATGATGCCATTTACTCATGCATATAAAGAAAGAGTTTAACTACATGTATCACTTGTAGAAGAAAAGATACTACTTCATTGCTATAACTAGAGTGACTTGTTTTTGGCAATGAATACAACATTCAATGATAGGACCCAAATATATTGATTCTCGATATCACTTGAGTGGGTATTCTCCATAGTTGCCAGTGCTTTTTTTAATTAGTAAAAGAGAGTTTGTTGCTTAGTGGATGTATACAATTGTCAAACCCCATAATCTTTGTATTTGCTCTTTTAATTTTCGGCACGATTTCTCTTTCTTTTTATTTTAACGCAAACCTTGCGACAATATTATCAACTAAATAATTTCCACAATTTGCATAAATAGTAAAACGATTGCAGTATTGTCCCGGATTACATATTATCAGCCAAACAGGCTTTGCAAAATTAATATTTGGATTTACTGACAAACATGAAACAATTATGATGGGGATAATAACCTTTTGTAGGGTAATCGGGTTTTTGGCTTCATGGGTTCGATGTTAACAATTGCAATACAGCAACGTAGATTCAAATTCTGAACCCCTAGTCATTTCGAACGACAGCATACTCCACGTTTCGTTGGAAGGGAATCAGGCATTTGGCTTGATAGTAACTGTGTTAACAAATGCGGCACAGCACTTCTAAATTCAAATTCCGACGACCGAGTCATTTTCCAAGACACCGTGTAACGTTTATTCGAATTTTTCTTGGCTTTAAAAAACAGGATCGGTGGTCTAGATTGCCCATTTGGATTTCTGATCTGATTTGATAGATCAATGATCAGGATTGCTGAATCAGAAAGTAAACAAAATTTAGTGGGATTGGTTCTGGCCAATTTAGTGATTTAAAATAAATATAAAAAAAGTGGATCTAATTCGTAGCAGTTCTCTGACAAAACCGATCAATTCTATTAAAGAACCGATAAGACTGGCTAGTTCAAGGAGGACCCAGCTGAATCCTGATATTTTATGGGATCAAGATTGGCCTTGACAGATTCCCAGTTTGCATTAGCCAGTTCCGATATGGATCATCGATTTTTTAAACCCTGATATTTTGATTGATATATATTGTAAATAGCACTCATTTTACCATTCTCTATAAGAATGAAATCTTTTTAGAGATCGGAGATTAATTCTTTTTTCTTCGTTTCTTTCACCAAGCAAAAGTTCTCTCATGGGCCAAAGTAGTACATTATGATGTGCGGAGTATCAAATTTTGACTATAAAAATATGGAGGAAAGTAGATCTCGGCCCGTAGTAAGAATGAAACTCAAGATGTCATCTTGGGCACCCACCACCCTGACCACCAATCCTATGAGCCCGTTCGGCCACTAAAGATATCGGAATATGCCTATCTATTCTCACCAAAGCCACATCTTGAAACTTCTAAAACATCGGTGTACAGGTTTTCAATCATCATTTCTCTAGTATTATCCCAAAAAGATCAAAATGCGAACTTCAAGCAAGGCATCTCAAACACTATTAGGAAGTTAGAAAGTAGGATATACAATTAATTTTAATATTTACATGATATTCTCCCTTTGAGAATATCAAATCGAACTCATTCATCTATCATACAATTCCCTTTCTTCTCTTGTATTTTACAATTACTGCAAATGGTGTTGTGGGTATACCTTTGGTTAAACCCACAACTTGTCTCTTTAATATTCCACCCACCAGAGGGATCACCTGCAAATGACATAACACACAAAAAGACAATTAATTATTTCCCCTTTGAGATTCCTTCCAAATCAGATATTCTTTCACATGCTTTGTCATCTTATCAGAATAAAAATGTTTTGATTTCACACGAATAGAGGGGAGAGAGAGAGAGAGAGAGGGGCATGGGTCATGTGAAGGGGGAGACCAAAAGCCAACACCGAAAGTGACTCCCATGACAAAGTTCCTCGCAATTGCACTCACGTTGACAAATCTGACGCTTATTTTTCTTAATGGCTAAGAAAAAAAAGAAATAAAATTAAAAAATGAGAGGCATATATTCTCTTAAATAAGACAGAGTAGGGCTGACAATTGGCCGGGCGACCTGGCCCTCGAGAGGTAGGGCCTGGCCCACTAACTATGTCATGAGGGCTAGGGCTAGGGCTAGGGCTCATGCGGGACAATAAGAGTAGATAAGGGCCGGGACTGGGTTCGGGTCCGGGTCAGGGCCAGCGCCAAAGCCAATTGCCACCCTCAAGAGAGAGATCAACAGGGATTTTATCGAGCAGGCAAGCCCAAAGATCACAGATACGTTTGAAAAATACCTATGAAAATAGCCAAATTTTCTATTTTATTAAATGGAAAATTGTTTCATGCGAACTGGATCGCATTTCTACAATATACGATCTCAAGGTATAAAGCATCCATCTTAAAAATAGATGCAAATAAGTGGACTATTTAAAAACAATTGAAACTAACCGATCCAAAAGTTTTTTTTCATAAAATCAATTTTTTTATTTTTAAAATTTATTTCTTTATTTATGTTCATGATCTCCATGTTAAAGATTAAATATTCTTAAAATTTGAGTCCAAAGCTCCATCTCAAAAATAAATTTTTAAGAGTCCGACTAATTCTACATAGACTCGTAGAAACCGTGTCTTTATTAAATTCCCGTAGTTTTTTCAAAGACCCACCCACCCAACCCAACCCAATCTCTTATTATGGCGAAGTGACTTGCTTATTATTGCTTTCCGAGTAAGCAAATGCGGTCCTTTTGACAAGATGGATGGCTATCCAACATCTTGGAATATTACCATTCTTTTCTCATTACAACGCCCATTTATTTTATTACTAAGGGATTGTCTTCAAAGATACCATTAATATATGAGTACCTTTTTTTTTTTTTTTTTTTTTAAAGATAATCCCACAAAATCCTTTTATTTATTTATTTATTTTTGTGCCTTATATGCAAGTTGTGGCTAACAATTGTTTAGAATTATTTTATATTATTGAAGTAAAGTGCACCTCAAAAATCTTGCATAAGAGAGTATTCTGGTGTTGAAAAATCCTCCAATTGATCATAGAGACATCGAGATATATAGATATATATATAAAAAAAAAGACTTTCAAGTCCAAAATATAATGTATCGTGTAATAAGTTATTTTGAAAATCTATTTTCAAGAATTTATTGATTGCTCTATCTGTATTATTTTTAAATTTTAAATTTTATAATTAGAGATACAGATACATTTTCAAGCCATTAGAAGGTTTGTACTACCTTGGCAACATCTCTAAACAAATTTTAGATGTCATAAAGAACAGAAACCAAATTTTATAATTAGGGATAAAAATATATTATTTTAATAATAAAAACAAATTATATAAAATTGAGGCCCTAAAGAATCAAATTAATACTCAACTCAAAACCTCACTAGAAGAGCTTGTTTGGATAACCTAAAAATCCTCAAATCAATCATCTTGATATCAAAATATATGAATATGAGAAAAAATAGATTTGAATTCTTGAAAAGAATGCTCCCGTAATGCATTTTGTGGATCGTCTTATCAAATGCTCATAGATCTATGCCATTTTTTAAGTTTTAAATTTTATAATTAAAAATAAAAATAAATTTACAGATTATCACAAAGATTTTTAATACTGAAATAATATCTTTCGACACCATTTTAAAATGCGTCTTACTTTCATTATTTAGGGGCCTCAGCTTTATACAATCCACACCCATTAATAAATAAATCGTGATATGTTTGCAATCAATGTGTTTCCTGGATCAATAATTCTACGGAAGATTTTGTTTGTGGAGAATATTAAAAAAAAAAAAAAATACACAAAAAGACATAAAGAAAAGAACCGTCACAGGAAATCTTCGGGGTTTGAAACTCTCTAATTGAAAAAAAAAAAGGGGTGACGAGACAATGACGGTCCAGATTCCACCTCTACGACCCAGCCCCTCTATCCCTACCGTCCATTTAAATCAAATAACTCATCAAATTGCAGTCAGAGATAGCACGAGTGGAGAACTTACAAGAAAAAATAAGAAGGGTCATGGCACGTGCGAAGAGGTGGGTGCATCTCCTTTGCTATGTTAACCTCTCCCCTCTCTCTCTCTCTCTCTCTTTCTTCACTGAACTCTGACCTCCTGTAAAACCTTTACCTTCTGATACCCACTGAAGCCATTTTTCTTGCTCCCAAGAACCTGTAAATATCATAGAAATTAACAAAAATGGAAAAACCACAACATTGAAAAACCCCAAAAAAAAAAAAAGAAAAAAAAAACCCTCAAAATCAACTTACTGCTTCAGGGTCTATTCTGTAAAAGATCAAGAGCTTGCGTCTCTCTCTGCAACTGATCCTATAAGCTACCACAATATGACTCAAACCAAGAACCATGGAGGCCAAAAATATGAGAGGGGCCCCTCTCAATTGCTTCAAATTCCCTTCAAAAACCAGGGCTTTGATCCATAAAAGCATCATAGATAACAGAGAGCAAACAGTAGCCGTGCCCAAATAAGGTCCATGAGAGAGAGCCACACCATCACAGATTGAATAAACGCCTGTAAAATCATGAAACATTAAAATCTTGTCCAAGAATGAAAATAAACTATATGGGGGAAATTCGAAAGGGAAAAGGGGAGGGCTGAGAATGGATGCTCACATGTTATGACGAGGGAGCGGACGATGGAGATGAGAGGGATGTCGAGGAGGGAGGAACGGAAGGTGTAGGAGGAGAGAGATTGATGAGAGAGGTGAGAGAAAGTGGAGAGAAGGGCAAATGGGAGGATGGTATCGGTGAGGAGTAAAAGAGCGGGCGCAGAGACCAGAAGAAAGGAGGCCGACATGCAAGCAATGAAGAACAGGGTCTTCGCTGCCCTGCCCAATGAACCCATCTGTCTATGTCTCTGCTGCCTTCGGATTCAACTATATGCCAAATCTTTCTCTCTCTAAGAGACAAGGAATTCGATCGAGAAAACGGTTTTCTAATCTTTGTGGTGAAGCAAATCTTGCAGGTTTGGGCGGTGGCATATATATTTCACGATGTTATGAAGGCGATTCATTCTCTCTCTCTCTCACTTGAAGATTCAGGCGAAATTGGAGAGCAGAGGAAGTTGCAGGGATGGACTCTGAGAGGTTTGACGAGAGAGGAGACGGGCGTTAAGGGCGTTGAAAGTTGAAACAAGGGCTTGGGCCCCTCTCTCTCTCTCTCTCTCTCTCTCTCTCTCTCTAAAATATGAAAATTCAAATGGAGGCTTCGAAGGTAGGTATGTTTGGCGCAAGACCGCATGTGAAAGAAAGAGTTTTATACTTCCATTTGGCGTTATATTGAGGAGGAGGCGTGCTATTAATTAATTGGATTTATTATGCATGGGCAGGGTATTACAGAATGGGTAATATTTTTGCAAAAATTACGTGGAGACCAGCGCTTCCTAGCGATTTTTTTACCCTTCTTTTTTTTTTTTTTTTTTTTTTTTTCAGAGTTGTCTACCTATCTACTATTTCGAACACCAAAATAGCTCACACATCCAATATTTTCAACATCATGTGAGAAATCCAACAAGTGTTCGGTTATCTCGATTAATTTTGGTACTACCAACACCGAACAACCACGTTATTCGGTGCTTCTAATGCCCGACATCTCAACTAATAAAAGATTTCTCTTACTCAGGGTTTGTCTGATATTTGAAAGACCACAAATTTTTTTTTTTTTGTACTTTTAATGTTGGATAGTTCAATTTCTTAAGCTGTCTAATATTAGAAATATGATATTTGTTATAAGTAATTATTATTACTATTATTATCATTATTATTATTTATTTAGTATAACAAAATTTATGTAAATTGTTATTTGTATTTCAATGTATTTTAGTTTTCAATAAAATTTCATGAAATAGAATTTAGGATAAGAAAATATTTTTTCTATTTTGAAATATTTAACATACAAAAATATTTAATTAAACTAATTTTTTATTTATTTTTTTAATTCGTGACTTTATATATATATATGATAGAATGGCAAAATAGAAATCTAAAAATAAATTAGAAAAAATAGAATTAAATAGAATAGAGATTTAGAAAGAGAAAATTAGGAATACAAAAGAAAATGATCAAATAAAAGATAAAAGAAAATATATAAGAAATCAAATAAATTCAAATACAAATAATACTAGATAAAATAAATATTATACTAATTAAATAATAAAAATTTATATAACAATAATTACTTATATTAAATATGATTTTTCTAGTACCAGACAGCTTAGAAAGTTGAGCCGTAAGGTATTACAACTACAAACACCAAATAGAGCGAAAGAAGCCCTTAGAGAAAGCCCAATATGTAAAGACTCCCAACCTATCGGTCTCGGAAATGAAATGCTCGACAAGTACAACAATACACAAGTGGGAAATTCAAAAGGAAAAAATAAAAAAAGAACCCATTTATATATGGGAAAAATTTATATAAAGCCGAGGCTCTAAATAATCAAATTTGAGCTTACTTCAAAAAGTTTATTAGAAGATGTTGTTTTGATGCCCAAATATCTTCAAATTGATCATCTCGATATAACGATATATGGACGTGAGAAAAACATGAATTTCAAGTTTTAGAAATAGTATATTTTATAATGCATTTTTAGATCGTCAATTTTCAAGATTTTCATAGATGTGTTGATCTACCCTATTTTGAAGGTTTAAACTTTATAAATAAATACAAAAATGTATTTTAAGACTATCACAAAGATTGCAGGTTGTAAAACCATATTTGTCGACACTATCTTAAGGTAGGTTCTACTTTTATTATTTAGAGCTTAGGCTCTATACAAACCGCACCCTTTATATATAAAAAAAATAACCCAAACCGTAATAAAAGCGTTGAAACCATGTCCGTACATCAATTTTTCCTGATTAAATTTTCTCAACGATGAATTGGATGGGAGTTAATCTTGGTTTTCGTTATTCGTTTATATCTTGTACAGCGTCGTTTTTGTCGGGTCTGTTGAAAAACTGATAAGAAATTTGACACAAAGTTTTTAAGGATCCTACCCTAGAAAGTAGCCAGATTAGAAATGTCAAATAGATTCCGTGGAATGGCATTTATCTCTAAAAAATGCCCCTCCGAAGTGCCTTTTATCCACCACCTCTTTGCACCGCCTGTGCATTAGATTCCTTGTTTTATTTCGGACGCTTACCCGTGAGGCTCAGAAAGGGGTGAAAACTGATAACTGACCTTATTTTAGACTTCTCCTATTTGACCAGTATACATCACTCTTAAAGTCCCACATTTCAGTTTATACTTTATACTCGTGTAACGATTTCTTTCTCTCCGGTCTACCCAATGTCGGAAAACGCGGTAAGAGCCGTTTCTTTCCTGAATTACCCCAAAAAAAAAAAAACCTAATATTTATTTATCAAAAAACAAAATCTAGGATATTATATGTCCGATGTTTTTGAATACCATTATCACCGGCCAAACTTTATCCTAATTATTTGGGATCCGTGTTGATGATAAGAAGTGTAAAATTTTTGCCTATCAAATACAATCTGCCTCTTTTATCTGGCTTGGGATGGGTTAAGAGAAAAATTTAAGGTCATCACCCTTATTAAACCATATCAAACAACTAGCGATGCAATATGTAGTATTTTACATATTTGCAGTTATTCCAAATGTATTTTTTATAGGTATTTCGAAATTGAATCAAAAGTTAAAATATTAAAGGATGAGGTTTCTATAAGGCCTAGGCATTATGAAAACAAATAAAGCCTCACCTCAAATCTTTATCCAGAAAGTATTTTCGGCAATGGAAAACTCCATGATGGCTCTAAAATCAAATTCCAACACTGACAATAAAATTCAAAATTAAAAAAATGGTACAGATTTTGTAGATCTATAAACACTAATTTTTAGGACAAAATGAACAGTCTATATAATTTGTGACAAATATATTGAAATCTTATTTTTTTTCACAACTATAATGTTTAATACAAAATGATGAAAGATTTTCTAACACTGAAATTACAATTTTCGATGAGGTATGAGTTGAAGCTTTATTTATTTTGATATACATGAAACCATTTTTTCAATATTAAATAGTTAATCTCTCGCAGGCATTTTAATTAATTTCCTTTAATATTTTATAATTTTTTCGGTTTATTCGGTTTTTGCCAGCCAACTTTTTCAATTCTATCTTTATGACACAGTCACATCAACTATCTCCCATCGTCTTTATCTATTCTCAATTTTAAATAGCTAGAAAAATAGAAAACTTGTTTTGACCTTAATCGTGTTTAATGTTAGTTACAATGCTTGAATCGGACGATCCAAATCGAAAATCATAAATCGGTTTTCCACGAAACCCTGCCAAGTAAAGCCAAACTACTTCGCCGGCGAGGAACATCTTTGGTGACAAACTCGGAGAAGAGTGGTGGCTTGGGCCCCGTTTCCCACAAAACGCCAAATCCTCTAATCATCCCTGGCGTGTGATCTAATGTGGGACGACGAGTTTATCTTCACCGTTCATCACAGATTAACGGCGATAGAAAGTTTTGATAGAGTTGCAGTATGAAAGGAGTAGGGTATCATTGATTAGGAGTATAATCGGAGGGGGGGAAAGGGTCAAGTGCGCTGCACCTGAGCGGCTGATTGCTGCCACGTGTCAGTAATGGAGACCAGTCCGCCTGCTGACGAGCCGGCGTGCGTGACCCTCCACGTGTTGTCACATCGGACTCTCTTTCTCTCTCTCTCTCTCTCTCTCTCTCTCTTACTGCGAGAGAGCTCTGACCACGATTCTCGTTTGGACCGCTCATTTTTTACACGCAAGATGCTTCTCATGAGCCCTCCTTTATTTTACCCTAATTTTATTACTATAGGTTGCCGTTTGTATTTGTCAATTTTAAGTTCTTAACCAAGTTTTTATAACACGGTAGAACAGCGATCCGGATTGTAAAATCGGGCGGGACGGTCAGTTTTGGCTTTAAAAAAAATCCTAAATAATTACTAAATTTTATTAAGTGTTTTAAGTTTAAAAAACTGGTATTGTATTTTAAATTTTCATTATTTTTTTAAAATATATAAATAATAAAAACATATTTAATATATAAGTGTTTGTTGACCATTATATTCATTTCATAATCAAAATATAACTTAAAATGCACTCTAGGTCATACTTTTTTATTTTTTGTGTTATTATAATATACAGTGGCACTTACAGTAGTAAAGAATAAAGATGCATGGTATTGCTTACTTATTTCTTACTTCCTCCTTTTCCCTGAAAGCTAATTTAATAAATTAATTATTTATTCATTCATTCATATTTTTATTAATTTTTATCTCTTTAGAGGTATCGTATTTATTTATATTTAGCTTTAATTTATATCTTTATTATCTACTTCACCTGCTCTCCACTGATTTAGCATCGAGATTTTTTTCTTGAATTGGATCATTTTCTTCTTAAAAATATTTGTCTCTTTATCTTTAAAAAATATTATTAGTAGTACCTATTTCTCGACTTGTTCTACTCTAATATGCATAGAAATGTTGTCAAAACCTAAATTTTAAAAGTACAACAAGAAGCATCATTAAAAATAGAAAAAAGATCTATAATAAATTTATAATTAATTCCCTAATATCTTTTTATTTAAGTTCTAAAAGCTAACCTATTTTTCTTAATAAAAATTGTGAATTCAAGTATCAAAATTCTTGTATTCTACTAAGATAAAAAGAGATTTGGTAGAAAAATGCATTTGATTTTAGCCTAACCTAACGTCTCTCACCTTTAAAAAGAAAAAAATAAAGTTATTATCAAAGGCGAGAGATATTGGGCCATTTAAAGGTTAATAAGAAAAAATAAAGTTATTATTATTGGTAGAGATGTTGGGTCATTTAAAGGTAAATAAGAAAAATAAGGTACTCATTAAATGTGAGATATGTTGGGCCATTTAAAGGGTTGTAGGCCCTTTAAATAAGAACCAGAAACCCAATATCTCTCATCTTTAATTAAAAAAAAAAAGTTTCTTGTTAAAGGTGAGAGATGTCGGCTAAATCTTTAATTCCATTGGTATTTGTTGTATTAACATTTTTATTTCCAAACAAAAGAAGTTTGCCCCATGAAAAATGAATAAGCAAGACTGAGCGAGAGAGAAAGAGGCTTTATCCCACATTGGGCATATAGCCAATATAAGGGACTCAAAACGTTTGGATGGATAAAGGTTCCCCTTGTGCTGACATGGTGGGGCCAAGTAAATATTATTTTTTAAAAAAATTTAAAATTTGAATCAAAATAAATAAATCATGGCCATGCTCACTTTTAGAACTGGCCAGTTCATTTATGACAAAAACCAAACGATTCTTTAACATATCATCCAATTCGTCAATGAACTGGCCAGTTTTTTGCTGGAACCAATCAATTCCTAAATATATTGGGAGAATTGGATCGGTCCCTTTCAATTCCTGTGTGGAAGGCATGTTGTCTCAAATATAATAATACCGAACTCAAAAAGTCACAATGTCTAGCCAAATACATTCATGGTACAATAACTACATGGGAATACTACAAGGACAACCGGATGGGCTACCATGGGTAGAAAACAACTTCGTAATAAACCCTATTATGAAAAATCCCCTTAATATGATAAAAGGAAGTTCCTTGTCAAAAATGAGAAAAATTCGAGTTTAATTATGCCCAATTGCTGTCAAACTGTAGTTAAACTAATCCAAAATGGTAAGTTGACTATTCAATAGTTAATCCAAAAAACCCCGAGGTTACCTGAAAAAAATCAGGCCATTCCAGAGTTGGAGGACCAAGATATAACTTGGCGAAACTCAACCATTCATACAAAAAAAAAACCTGAGGAATCAGTGGCTAATAAACTCCAAATTTCTATGAGATATGGGACATGATGGGAAATTTTTTTAGCCAAATCTGGTGTCGAGAAGTGCCCTTTCCAGCATCATCTTTGGGGCACCACAAGGGGACCACAAAGGAAAGAAAACAGACTATACTGTGAAAATCGTCCACCATGTTCATGAGAATTACAAGGTGCCACAAATTTTTTTGCAAAAATTCGGGGACCATATCTCTCAATTCTTGCAGCCAAACATGTCAAAATTTCAATATGCTGCCCTTTATTACATGAGCTTTTTATCCAAATATAGATTTATGGATTTTTCTACTTGAATCGAGGTCAAATCAAGCCAAACACATTGAACGATTGTAACCAGCGTTTTAAAAAACGCCGAGTCGAACCGGACTCGCCCGGTTCGACTCGAAAATCGTGAAAAGGGACCGGATCGCCTAAAAAATCGGAAATCGTCCGGTTCTAGAGAGAACCGGACGATTCTGTACAGTGAATCGCCTATTCACTGTACCGAATCGGCGAGTCCGAACAGTAAATCGGCGATTCCGTACGGAATTTATTTATTTTTTTTTTTTAATCCATGATAGATTTTTTTTGTAATACTTGATCGCTTTTTTTTGTAATCCATGATCGAATTGTTTTTGTTTTTTTGTAATCCATGATCGAATTTTTTGGTTTTTTGTAACCCATAATAGAATTTTTTGTAATCCATGATCGAAATGTTTGTTTTCTTTTCTTGTAATCCATGATCGATTTTTTTGTTTTTTTTTTTTTTTTGTAACCCATGATAGAATTTTTTGTAATCCATGATCGAATGTTTTGTAATACATGATCGAAATGTTTGTTTTTTTTTTGTAATCCATGATCGAAATGTTTGTTTTTTTTTTTGTGATCCATGATTGAATTTTTTGTTTTTTGCTTTTTTTGTAACCCATGACAGAGTTTTTTGTAATTCATGATTGAATTTTTTTTAATCCATGATCGAACTATTTTTTTCTTTTTTTGTAATCCACGATTGAATTTTTTGTTTTTTTTTGTTTGTTTTTTTTTGTAATCCATGATCGAATTTTATGTAATCGATGATCGAATTTTATGTAATCCATGATTGAATTTTTTGAAAATTTGTGATTTTTTTTGTTTAATCCATGATCGAATTTTTTTTTGTAATCCATGATAGAATTTTTTGAAAATTTGTGATTTTTTTTTTAATCCATGATCGATTTTTTTGAAAATTTGTTTTTTTTTTTTTTAATCCATATTATTCAAAGAGAAAACGAGAGAGATGATGATTCTGAGGCCACCCTATCCCAGCCATATTATTCACATATCGAGTCCCAACAGCAACAGTGTAGGGATGAGCACGAAATACCGTAAATTAAATGCTGAATGGCGGTTCATGCAGGGAAAGAACATATCAATATTCGCATATTCATTCAAAAACATGAAAATTCTTAATGGAGTACCCTCATTTTTTATTGAATTCCTAAAAAAAAATATTTATAATGAATTTTAATAATTTTTTCGAATTTTTTTTAAGCTTTATTCTGACTGATTCACCCGATTCCCGATCCGGATCGCCGATTCGCTGATCCGGATCTGTTTTTTGGAAGCCCGATCCGGTTCACCGATCAGTTTTTTAAACCATTGATTGTAACAAATGAATGTGTATCGATCCTCATGACTTCATAACTTCCACTCAGACATTGAAATCCGTGCAGTGGTTCGTGCCAAACGTTTGTAAGGAGCTTCCCAACTTAGAGACAAATACATCAATATACAACAATCCATGATCAAGCTCCAGAAAAACAGTTAAATTTTTGTAAGAAATCGCCTAAATTTATGAGACTACAATTTCTAAAAATAGTAAAATATAAAAGGACTATATCTCTCTAGTTTGGCATTGTCATTGTCTGGAGCTGAAATTTTCATCAAATGTTGGTCTCCAGGTCTTCCCTAAGAATCCACAAACTGATCGTTAATAATAGCCAAATTTGAGCTCAATAAAGAGGTGTAGAAGTGGGTATATAGATTTTACTGGAAAAGAAAAATCAAAACCCAAAATGAGTAAAACTTGACAATCTGTTAATGATTTTAATTCAAATTTGTTGCGAAATAGTCATGGTCGATTGCTTCACAATTTCACATGAAAACTTTTAGGCAGAAATAGTGGGAAAATGATCTAATTTGAGGTATTTTGGTGGTGGATGAAGAATGAAGCCTCTTAAAGGGCAAACTATCGAAAATTCTGAAGTTTGAGCATCATTTTTTGTCATTTTCAATTAATTTTGATTGTTCACCCTTCTTTGAGCAATGTTTTTAATTTTTCACTTACCCAATTTTAATATTCCACTCATATTTTTCCATTTCCATAAAAGCTAATTTAACTATATTTTCAAGGGATGGATAATTGAGATTAAGAGTCAACCTTAGAGAGAGAAAAATGCCCAATTTTGCAAATGGTGTAATTTGAGGTGTTTTGGTGGTGGATGAAACGTGAAGCCTCCTAAAGAGCAAACTATCGAAAATTCTAAAGTTTAAGCATCATTTTTTGTCATTTTTAATCTTATCCTGAATTTAATTTTGATTGTCCATTCTTCTTTGAGCAATGGTTTTAATTTTGCACCTACCCAATTTTAATATTCCACTCATATTTTTCCATTTTCACAAAAGCCAATTTGACTATCATTTTTAAAGGTTGGATAATTGAGATTAAGAGGCAACCTTATAGAGAGACAAATGCTCAATTTTGTAAATTACCCTCAAGCCTCTCCCATACTACTATAGCTTCCCAATATCTCCAAAATACCCCTCAAGTCCCGAAAGAACCTAAAACTCCTCAAGAACTTTTCACTTACAAGCCTAACTCGTAGGAAACCTAAAATATAAAAAAACCCAACTCCAAAAAAACCTAAAACTTCCAAATACCCAAACTTTGGAGCCTTTCACTTCTGGCCCACAGCCTCAGAGTGGGTGAAGGTCACGTAGGTCTTGAGTATATTCTGGTTGCTCTAGGAATCAAGGTTCTCTGGCCAGCTTGAGCGTTGCCCTCTTCAGTTCATATACCGTCGCCCATCCTATAGAGCAGGGGCATCCCAGTATTCTATAAGCCGAGGTCAAGAGGGCGCACATTCCCACTTTGTACGTGCTTTATCTTAAGCAATAAAAGATTGTTGTTTTAATTTTGTATCTCTGGTTACTGGTTTTTATCGAGGCTATCGAGTTCTTCAACACGCACACACGAGCACCTTTTAAAGCCTCACTATTTGCAAGGGGCCTTAGGGAATCAGCAATATTTGCACTGAACACCCCAACTGTGATAACTTGAGCTGAAATTTATTTTCGATTTTGGTTATGAAATCTGAAGCTCTGGAAATTGTACAAACATGAACGATTCATGAACACTTAAAAATAATAGTTCAAATAATGTGTTAAAAGGTACACTATTTACCGAACTTAATTTTTTTTTTTCGAGTTCCACAATGTTCAACATCCATCAGTTTGAGGGTTTTCCGAGTCCTGAGCTGCAATTTCCAATGACATTTGAAGTGTGGTTTAATTTTTTTTTTCTGGAGATTTGAGGTGCAGACTTAGTTGATAATACTAACCTTTTTTTAATAAGATTATAAAGTTTGGTGAATTCTAATCGCACCAAAGGCCAAACCGTCTAAATGGAACAGCCTAACGCATTTGAAAAAAAATAAAAAATGTGAAAAACATATTTAAAGTAAAATTAAACAAAATACTTTTAAATGAGGAAAGATTTTGAAAAAACAATTTGTAATAAAGGGTATTGTAGAAGTAATACAAAAAAATGGAAAAAATGTAAAAACGGCATTCATAGCCAAAACACTTCTCAATCTTTACCAAAATGATATAAAAAATAACTTAAAAAACATTACAAATAGATTTCTTATTATTTCAATTTTAATAACTCTTTTTAAATTTTTCTTAAGATCCCGAGTTTAACCGCGAAACACCGAGCTTCAAACCCCCATTTTTTCGCCTTCACTGATTTGGACAATTCTCCCCAGCATTTAATGTGCAATTGCACCATCCTTAGGGTTATGTACGTCACTCCTTGTGAGAAGTTAGAAGTTAGAACGTTATAGCCAAGTAAAAAGCTACTTTTATTCAGCGTGAAAATACTTTTTCTTGATGAAGTGTGGGAATATTTTTATCTCAATTAATTAGTGCATCTTTTTATGCCAATTGGCATATGATTGGTATGAAAAATATTCTCACAAAGGTTTTTTACCAAACGGGTGAAAGTCTTTGTCAAGACAAACTCTCAAACTCGAATTCAATTTGAAGATATTTCATCTCTGATTGGGCTGCTATGCGGCGGATATCAATTGATGGTGAAAATAAGTAAAATTTGGATAGAATTTGTTATTCTTTGAATGTGAATATGCAGTATTGCATTCGCATGTATTTGGGAATGGGGTTGATATCGTGGTGGTAACACCACTTATACCTTAGTTACCGGTTTAGGTTTCTATTTCATTAATGCATTTGAAAACCGTTGATTACTTTTAAAAACTTCCATTCTCATTGACACATTAAAAAACTGCTAATTATTCTAAAAATGGGTAGGGGTCTGCATTCCCATTGATCTCCCCAAAAATGTAAATTATGATACATGTAGCACACAAGTAGGCTCGGGTGAGATAAACCTACGTTTCCTTGCTCAACCGATATTGACGGATTGAAAGAAGGGACGGTTCCTTTTGACTGTCGATCGATTCGTTCAATATTATGAAATTTGGCTCGGGCCTCGAACTTAGCTCCAGCCTAAGTCTAGTTACTCGAGTTACTTGGGCTAGGGCAATTTGCTTTTTTGGGATAGATTAGTGGGAATATAAGTCTATACCTGCTATAGAAATAATTAGTGGTTTTCGAATATGTCAATGCGAATGGAAACTTAGGTCGTTAGCTGAGAGGCTCATGTGGTCCTACCACCATGACTTCATCCTCAATCCCAAGCTAAGGCAAGCTTGAGTTTCAAGTAATGTATATTCCTAAAAAGATTATAATTTTAAAAAATAAAAATTATTAAAAATGTTAAAAACCAGGCTAGACAATAAAAGTCACTAAAGAGTATTGAAAGAAAAAATATAAAAGATGAGACTTGAAAATTTTAGTGATAGCCGGAAATAATCTAAAACAAGGGAAAAATATAAAAATTGATCAAATAATTTAAAAAAGTCCACAAGTCATCATCAAAATCATTAGAATTACATAGGAAAATTTTTATACATTGATTTATTAAAGAAATATAAATTTCTGAATTTAATTTTTATGTTTTAAATTTAACGAGTTTGTATTCTACTTGGCTCGGCAAGGTGCTGAGTTCGAGTTACTCGTCTGACTGCCTGATCATTGGTTTGCATCATTCCGGTGACAAGAGAACGACTCAATTTTTTTACAGAATCAAGAATCCGTTAGATTTGGTGGACGCTAGAGAATACAACGATTCTGTGAGAAGAAGTACAGTCCGTGTTGAAGAACTTGGCAATTCCCACTTGATCAAATTTTAGTAGATTAATATTTTTTACCTAAAAAAACTATGAAAATTCAGCATTCGATGTACGGATCTGGATTTATTCAAGGGAGAGCTAGGTATAAGACCAGATTTCTGATTTTAAGATCTCAAGGACATTGCCGACTTTCACTTTGTCGACAAAAAGCTAATCCAACAAAGGGATTCTCCACAAATACTCTGGAACTAAATTTTGATAGAAGCTCCAAAGGCACCCTGGGACCTATTAAGGACCAAAGTGAAAGACTTGTGTCATGCTATGCAGGACCAATTTACGTATGGGGCTTGGTCTATATCTTTAAAGGATGGAAAATTGTTTTATGTTGGCTGGACCGTATTTCTATATATGCAGTCTAGAAAGTGTAAAGCATCCATCTTAACGATGGATGCAAGTAGGTGTTCCATTTAAAAAAAAATAGAAACAAACGGTTCAAATGTTTTTTTATTAGAATTATTATTTTTAGTTTTTAAAATTTATTTATTTTTTCATATTCATATTCTCCATGTTAGATATTACATGTCCTTAAAAATTAAGTCTTAAAATCTATCTCAAAAATAGATTTATTAAGACGACCGCATTTCTACATATGCGGGCTTGACCGCATAGAAACCGGGTCCTTACGGGATTGTATACAGCGAGACCAATTACCATTTGTATAGGGCGGTTACAATTACTTACAACCAATCGATGAGAAATCTCATAGCTTGGGTATGTCACAAAATTTGAAAAAATTTCTTTTGAACTTTGAGTTTGGTCAATGAAATAAATGCAACTACCCCATGAGCAAGATTAATTGTGACCACTTTGTACTAAAGATAAATAGTCTCATCATATACTTTCTCTTTGGCAAGGAAGGCGACCGGTATTTCAAACTCAACAGAGACCTCACCTTATGGGCAAGGAGAGTTTGAGCCGCTAAACGAGGTGTACACGATCTTTCATTTATTTATTTTTATTTTAAATTTTCTCATTCACTCTCTTTCTCTATCTCTCGCTCTCTCAGAAAGGGGTAGATCCGATCCCATTTCTTCTTCTCTCTTAAAGGGTTTGTTCCCTTCCCTATTTTCCTCTCTTAAAAACTCCGTCACTGAAATTTCCCATGTCAACTCTCGCTATAAAAAGGGGCCCCGATCCACCCCCTACATTCTCTCTCCAAAGAGCCCCTTCTCTTCTTGTTTTCTTCTCTCTCCCACTCACACGTCGTGAATTAACGCACCAAGGCATCCAAAAGTTGGTTTGTCACTATTTACACCCAAATCCGACGAAATCTACCATGAAATCTCTACAAATTTATGCTTTAAAATATGGATCGGTAGAAATTGGTGGGGTCCATCAAATTCCGGTTCAAAGGAGTCTAAATCTGAAAAGACTCGATTCAACAACTACACTAAAAATCTTACTATAAAACCCTAAAACTGAATTAAAACTAAAAATTAAAGAAAAAAAAAAGTTACTTGGCCAAACCGATTGGGCTGGCATACCCGAAGACCCATAGTTGGCGCTTATCAGACCACCGGTTGTTTGCATTGTGCTATTTTACCTTTTATTCTTGAAAAATACCTAGGTCGATCTCCCTAGAGCTTAGGTTTAACAATGAAATTATGAATTATAATTGAAATTAGATATTACGGTTTTTTTAATGAGCTAGGGTTTTCTGGGGTTTATACTTCTTGAGGGTTTCTTTTCTCTAGGCTGAGGCTTTGCCCAAGTTGTATTTGCAACATGGATGGGGTACATAAAATTTTTAAAAAAATCTCAAAAAATAGTATAAAAATTATGGCATTGTTTTATAAATATTTTATATAATTTGGATATTTTTGGAAAAGATTGATGAGTTTCTTTTAGCCATAATCCTTATTTTTATATTTTTAAATTTTAATTTTTTTTAAAATGTCCCCAACTATAAATAAATTTTGTTAAAATCTATTTTTCTAAATTTTTTAAAGCTTATTTGGACCATTGCTTTTGGTTTATATATCTTTTATTACCTTTATTTTATTTTTTCATATATATTTAAAAAAAAAAATCTGAACACAAAGTACCCAGCCCGAGTAGATTTCCTAAAGACTGATTTGGACTCAAAATTGTAGATTGTGTGTGGACGACCGCCATGATAAGGTTGTGGTTCAACCTTAAACAATCCAATTAAGGTGCACCTCCAAATTTTATTATAACATATAATTTTGATGTAAAATATTTTTAGTATTATTTCAAAATCTATTTTCATATCTAATTGTAAAATTTTAAACTTCAAAAATTAAAATCAAGTAGAGCTATAAATTTATGGAAATCTTGAAAATTGACGGTCTAGATAAAGTGTTGTAAGATGCACTATTTTTATGACTCAAAATTCTTTTTATTTTTCATAGTCATATATCTCGATGTTGAGATGATCAATTAGAGTTTTTTTCAACATTAAAACAATATTTTCCGATAAATTTTTGAGGTGCATCCGTAGTTCTACATTTCTACATTTTAAAATTGCAACCTTATATAAACTTTTTCCTTGTGATATTGCTGCCATTTGGTTGGGCATTGTTTATCATACACGCTTATTCATGAAATCTCCATTTTTCATGAATGACTTGGGTTCCGGCCAAATCTAATCCTAGGGGTGGCAATGCGTAGGGCACAGGTAGGGTCTGGCTAGACCTTGACTTGGACCTTAATAGTATTTGGGTCCAAAATTTGGATCCATATCCGGATCCGTTAAGTCCCGAGTCTAGTCGGACCTATTGCCAACCTATGATTATGAGGTTATTATTATTATTATTATTATTATTTTTATTATCATATACCCTATGATTATGAGTTTTTTTTTTTTTTTTTCCAATAATATTGTAAATATTGCCAACATTATGATAATATGAAGACCTAGTGCGTACCTAAAGGTACATAATTGCCATCATATGCCCTATGACTACAGGTATAGGTTGGACTCTGACCCGAACCCGAATAGCATTATGGTCCAAAATTTGGATCGATACCAAGACCCGAGGTCGGTTCTACCCGTTGGGCTTGGGTCTGATCGGGTCCAATGCCACGCTTACCCAATCCCCATTTTCCTCACACACACATGACCCCGTCAACACCACCTAAACCGTCCAAGTTTAACTGCCTAGGGCCCCTTCTTCTCTTACTCTTTTTACTTGATGTTAGTTATTTTCTTCATTTTCACTTTTTTCATTGTGTTTAAGAAAAAAACTTAAAAGGGTATGGTTAGCACAAGTTAAGCAATCAAAGTAGGACGCATCTTTAAATTTTATCATAAAATCAAATTTTGGTATAAATTTTTTTTAGGATGACTTTAAAATTTATTTTCATTTTTAATTACAAAAAATTGAACTAAAAAAATGGTTTAGATCAAGTAGATCAAACCTTAACATTGGACGGTCTAAATAATGTGTTGTAAAATGCACTATTTTTGAGACTCAAAATTTGTTTTTTTTTTTTTTTCATTTCTATATATCTCAACGTTGAGATGATAAATTAGATAGTTTTTCAACATTAAGATAACTTTATTGGATTTTTGAGGTGCACTTTTAACCTTTAAATTTTCTTTGTATTTTTGAAACTCTAAAAGAAGAACTACCAACCGTAAAAGACAGGAGTACGAGAAATCTCATAAAAGAAAAGAAAAAACGACACCAACGGACCCAAATAAAGAAAAAATATACAACATATAATTTAGGGTTATTTTTTTTTTTTTTGGTAATGTCAGAATGATTCTTTCTTCATTGTTTATCATTGGGCGTAAGATGTATTTTTTTTTTGGTAATGTCAGAATTATCCTTTCTTCATTGTTTGTCACTTGGTATAAACAGCACATGCCACTTGTACAAATATCGTCTTATATTGGGATTCTCTCTATCACTCTGGTCCACAATGCTGCAGTTGTTCACAGTTGGTACAATAACTTTGGAAATTGTAACAGCTGGATCAGTGTACGAAAGATCGACTCGGGTTGGGTTTTCGGCTTAGGCCCGAGCCCAGTATTTGGGCCGAGTTTTGGCTAAGCTAAAAACTGAGTGTTAAAAATGAAAAGCATAAAACTTTCAAAAGTAGGAAAACTTTGTTTCAAGTAGAATTCAACAAAGGAAAAAGTTTATATACCTTAAAATGTAGAACTATAGATGCCCCTTAAAAATCCATCGGTAAAGGTTGTTTTAATGTTGAAAAACTCTTTAATTGATCATCTTGACATTGAGATGTATGACTATGAAAAAAAAAAAGATTTTGAATTCTAAAAATGGTGCATCTTACAACACATTATCTAGACCGTCCATTTTCAAGATTTTCATATGTTTATAGATCTACTTGATTTTAATCATTTTTGGAGTTCAAAATTTATAATTAGATTTGAAAATAGATTTTGAGATAATCTTAAAAATATTTTACATCAAAATTATATGCTATGATAAAATTTGAAGGTCCTTAAATGGATTGTTTAAGATTGCAACCTTATAGAAATCACATTCTTCAACAAAACACATGAATGAGGTTAAAAAAGTAGTGAAAAAGGATTTTGAAAAAAATAAATTTGTGACCGGTGTATTTTAGAAATATTCTAAAAAGAAGTAACAATGTAAAAATAAGTATTTATGACCAAAATACTTTCTAATCTTTGCCAAAATGATTGAAAACATAAAAAAATATATTACAAATAAATTTGTTATTTTTTTAATATTTTTTAAGATCCCCTAGTTGGACTACCCAAGCCGGGGATACTTAAGCTTGCTAGGGTGGTGAGCTTCAGTTACTCGGGCGAGTCTGAGTTGGCTCGCCCGATTAATCAAACACTGAGCAGGACCATAGTGCCATAGAATGTATTGGCCATTTCTAATATATAAAAAACAAAGGTTTTTAAATTTGGTATCTGATCTTGAAATAAAACTCAAAAAACAGCAAGTAATTTTAGTCCAAATTCGAAATTTGGCAAGAATAAGATACATATGTATGACAGAAACACTTCCATTTTCTTATTATGTAAACATTCATTATCCAAAGTTATTCAGATTTTTAAGAGCATAAAAAATTAAAATGCTACGATAAAACCACCGAGAGGTCATCTTTTACATGAGTGTTTCTTTTTATTATTACCTGTGTATTTATTTTTGGGGAATAATAGCGAATTCCATGCATTTATGTTTTATTGTATCCATATGATGATCCAACTCAATAATTGCACAAGTCGAACCAATTGACTTAGAATTGGTCCACTGGGGATTTAATGTGGAATTTCGATTTTTAAAACCTGGATATGACTATGACTATAATATTATTGTTATTATCTTCAATATATATTGATGATATCTTCTACATCCAGATCATTTACCTTTGATATATAATATAGTTAACATACTATATTCTGTTAAATCCTACTACAATCCTCCAATCTGAACACTAAATCAAAACACTAAAAAACCGTTATCAAAACCCTCAAATGTTGAAAAATGTAAACCTTAAAACCATAAAATATAGGTAAAAACAAACCTAAAATAATCCATTGATCAGAGTGGTTAGAAGTTGAAGCTAAGCAAACCGTTAAAAAAAAAAAAAATTGACATCAAGCAACGTTACATCTTAAGTTTGATTCTTATCATTGAATATCATCATCATTTTAGCCTTTTTTCTAATTAATTGTGGTTGACTACATGAACCCTGGTTCTCCTTTCTATTCTATCTATTCAAGGCCATATATTCAGTGAGACCATAAGTATCAATATCTTTGCAGATTATTTACAACCATGTTTTTTTGGGCCTACAGTTTGCCTTTTTTAGTACTTCCACTTGAACTAAGTCAGTGCTGTAGTTGGTCGACACCATACATGACTAACCCACCTAAACCTACTCTCTATCTCATTTTATCGCCTATTGATGCTACGTCTAAATTGTCTCAAAAATTCTTATCGAAATATAAAAAAAAAACAAAATGCCTACATGAAAAACACATAAACAAAATGTCTATATGAGAAGTCAAACAGAGCCTTTCACAAAAACCAGACAATTACGCTATCACCTCAAATAAAACATTGACAAAAAACATGCATTAGTTTATTAAAATTATAAAGTATAATAAGCATCGAGTTGAATTGACTCTACAAGTCATTCTGACTCAAAACAAAATTGGGCAAGGTTGGGTACCGCCAGAGTTGCAAAACCTATCCTCTAGATCGATTGAGGTCATGAAACTCTTCAAATCGATCATCTTCATCCATTTTGGAGATAGATTTTGAACTCAAAATCACTTTCACCTTTAGTGTGCTCATCTTCTTAAATCAATCTCAGACATGAGTTTTAAATCCAAAATCTAACATGTCGATAATCTCGACCACCACGATTTTGAATGTCATAAAGATAACTTTAAACCGTAAAACCTATGGCTTTTAGACCTTTTTTGGACCATGTATTTTAAATTTTTATGTCATCAAATTTGCATCATTTTTTGAACTGCAAAATTCATGGATCTAATGAAAAATATTTATGGAGTGATTAAAAGGTTCCATAGAACACCAGGCAGAAGTGTACTTAGATAATTTAAAAGTAAGCTTTAAATCTACATTCATGAAAAACTTTTCCTATTCTAGTAACAATTTCAAGGTATACTATATTTTGGACAAGTGGGAGAAAAAAAACATTTCATGAATTAGGATTTTAAGGAGATGGGAGAAGCTTCTCACCAAGTTGTATTCAATTAAGCTTTAGGCTTGATTTCCATGGGTCATTGACTATGGACAAAATGAAACCCTCCCTCTCAAAAAGAAAAGCCTGTAGCTGCTTCTCTCTTGCTTGGAAGGGACCTGGATAAAAAAGATAAATGTAGGCGTCACCATTGCGTAAGGCCTCATGTAAGATGGCTGCGCCATTTGCTTAAACTTCTTGCATAATGAAGAGTATTCCTTGAAACTTTCTGTCGCCATTATTATAGGAAATACATGCCATAAGACTATTCTCTTTTGGTATAGGGAAAGGTTTCCATATTTTTTCTACCGTTCAATTTAGATCAAGTGAGACACCATCCATTTGATCGAGATCTGACGTCTCAGAGTAATTTATTTTTAATTTTTTAAAATTTTTATAAATATAAAATTTGGTACGTACCATTTTATCAATTGGGCACACCTAAAAAAATATTTAATTTTTTTTCACTAAAATATAATGTTTAAAACACCCTTTTAAACTTTAAGAGATATTTTGGTCATTTTACTTTATTAGGAGTATTTTTTCTATTTTTTGCATGTCGAGTTTAAGAGAGGAGTGGGTGCCCAAAATTTGGTGTCAAAATATTTTATAAAAAAAACTAAAATTAAAATAGTATAGAGACGTGACGTTGTGAGTGGGGCCATCTCAGTTGTTAATTCAGAATGGACGGTTGGATAGGGGGAAGTATATAAGTTCTATAAAGTAGGGAAAGCTTGCCCTTTGGTATAAAGAGGTTGAAATCACTTTTGACAATTGGATATAAAATACAACAGATTGAAATGTGTCACAACAACCGACAAAATTTTATTTTGGACTCTGTGGCTAGTTAATTATATATAAAAAAGGTTTATATAGGTTGCAACCTCAAAATGTAGAATTAAAGATGCATCAAAAAAATCTATCAAAAGATAATGTTTTAATGTTGAAAAACCCTTTAATTGATCATCCCGACATCGAGATCTATGAATATGGAAGAAAAAAATAAATAAATTAAGTCCCAGAAATAGTGCATCTTGTAACATATTATCTAGATTATTCATTTTCAATATTTTCATACGTTTATAGATCTACTTAATTTTAACCATTTTTGGAGTTTAAAATTTTATAATCAGAGTTGAAAATAGATTTTATGATAATCCTAATAATTTTTTATACCAAAATTACATATAATAAAATTTGGAGTTGTGTCTTAATTGGATTGTTAAGGTTGCAACCTTATTCACACCCGTTATATAAATACAACAAGTTGAAATATGTCACAACAAAGGAGAAATTTTATTTTGGACTTTGTACCTAGTCAATTATATATCCTCAACCACTCGATTTTACATCTAATAATCAATAATGATCGTGACCTCCATATACCATAAATAGACTTCTTGTATATAATCCCATTATTATATGACCCCATCGACTTGCTTCCTCCAGCATCTTTTTTATTTAAATGTTCGGATTCAACTTCTAATCATTATTAGACCCGCATTTCTTAGGAAAAAAAAAAATAGGATTTTGAGTTTTTAAGCACTTAGATCATCATCACCATAGCCTTTTTCCAATTATTTGGGGTCGGCTACATAAATCTGGCTCCGCCAGTTTACTCTTTAATTGCCATGCCTTTAGTAAGACCTTAAGTCCCTATATTTTTTCGAAATACTTCCAACCACGTCTTTTTGGGCCTACCCCTTCCCCTTTTCAATTTTTCCACTTGAACTAAGTCACACATCGTAACATGTGCTATATTGGGTCGGTGCGACACATGACCAGCCCACCAAAATCTACTATCTCTGATCTTATCTCCGATTGGTGCCACACCTAAATTTTTTCGAATGAAATTAATATTGAGCACTTAGATATAACCTCTAAAAAATTAATTAATATTGGGGCATTATTTTTTGGGATTGTATATAATGAGGCCATTTACCTATTGTACAAGGAAGTCACAAGTGCTTATAACCATATGATGTGAAATTTGATAGTTTCAATGTATCACAAAGTTTGAATTTTTTTTTTTTAAACTTTGTGCTTGGTCAATTGAATAAACCACCCAATTTCACATTGAAAAGTTAAGATTAATTGTGACCACCGTATGCAAAAGGTAAATGGTATCATTTTATACTTTTCGTTATTTTTTTAAGAATATATATAAAACAAGTGTGATTTTATGCGATTTTTTATCCCTTTAGTCACTAAGTTGAACGGCTTACATCCCGAAAATTTGGGTCATATAGCTCCTTCAGGGCGTTAACCCGAGGAAGCACATTCCATGAAGAGCATATAATCACTTAACTTATATATAATAAAAACATTATGTGCATCTATATTCATATCTCTTATCTCTTGTACTACCACTACCTGGTTTTGATGACTTCTCTTCAGCCTGACAATAATGTATTCGGCTCATTCCATAATCTTGTTGGATTATTTAGGTGTCAAATATAACTATTTTGGGTTGAAGTAGAAACCTAGAAAATACATAGATGGAGAAAGGTTATTTAAATGTATATTAAAAAAATATTTTAGAATTTAACATTGTAAGTATATAAATAAATATTTACCTGTATAGTAAATCAGGCGGCCTAATTGGGTGTCCCACCTTCTTTCAGTAATGTCGACTACTTTAGTAGTAAAACTACACTTCTCATGAATAGGTGCTTTAGCCCTCTCATTCCCTACATAAAGAATGGACATGATGGCTTTCGTGTCAGCATCCACCATTCTTGACACTATAATCAAAGTGGCAGTGACCTTTATGACACTGTAATACCGAAATCAGAACATCCTAATTGCCTCAGAAACACAAGTACTCGCATTGTCCAGAATAAACTGGACCGCATGCTTATCTCCTACTTCATCGACTATTTAGTCATATATGTACCAGGAATTTTTTTTCATTCTTTACCCTTGTGATGTCTTTGCTAGACAAGAATGTTGTACCTTTTGGGCAATAGGTCAAGAAGTTAAGATAATTCTTCTAGCTAACTCAGTCCCACCGATCGTCACTCATGAGAGTAATGTTTGTTTTTGGTCAATTCTGTTTTTGTTATTTAATCTACTTCCTAATTTCCTATCTCTTCATCCAAGATTGGCCTATTGAGCTCATATGCTGTCAGAGGCTTTACCCCGGCCCGGCTTTCTGGATTGCGGTGAACATAGGCATGAAATATGGGCTATTGGTTGCGTTAAAGGGAATTCCTTTATCATAGCGCCATTTACCAATATATCTATCCACCATTTGCCTTGTACATTTCACTATACCTTTGAGGGTTATCTATTGTAACTTGGGCTTTGAGAGGAATGGGTTTATGCGACATCTGACACTCTATGCGATACTTACACTCCTAGATAAGCCTGAAGTAGTTTCCTCAACATTTAAGGTCTAGGATGAGGTTACCCCAGCTGAGCCCTCTGCTGGATTAGAATTGATACCATGTGCACTTCTGCCCGTGTACCTTCTCATTCTAGGCCCTCCATAAGTACCCCGTGGATATATATTTTTTCCAACCCCTCCATACATGTTTGGGCTAGTGCATTCATACACGTTTGAAAATAATTTAACAAGCATAAATTAGTTTTTACTGGCAAAAATAATTTATTTATGTAATGTTATAGCTAAAAAAAAGTTTGTATCAGCCAAATATAAAAAATAAAATAAAATACGATGACATTGAATTTAGAAGAATATAAGGTATTGAGATAAATTTTTGCAAACACTATAATTTGTAGCATTACAATAATCAAATTGCATGTTTTAGTACAAGAAACTGAGGGCAAAGAAATCTAACAACATATATATATATATATATATAGGAGAATGATTCATGCAACAGTTGTATAGTAGTATAATGCAATCATCTTAAAAAACTATGTTAGAGACATTTGTTTGACACAAATTTTTAAATGTACACTTTTTTCATTCTAAAGAACAATCACAAAAAATAAAATTTTGAAAAAATGCTCTAGAAAGTGTTCATTCTTGCCCAATTACTATAAGCCATCAATTTTATTGAAATGGTTAGATATAGGCCTCAGAAGGGTTTTTTTATAGCCAAAATTTTTATATAGCATTATCATTATTAGATTAATAATTTTTTTTAAAAAAAAAACTGATTTTGAATTTGTTAAGGCTTAGATCTTATAATTCACCAAATGGTTGGTCGAGATTCATTGTTGGATGGGTACTAATTTTGAACATATCTAGGGTGCAAATTGAATTTGTTTTCTTTGTAGGATTGATTATGAGGATGAAGAGAATGTGTGTGCAAAATTTGAAGTCATACAAATGCCAAAAATATTGTTTTCTAGAGGTGTAGTTGTATTATACTACAATACAACCGTCACATTAGATCATTCCCCATATATATATAGTTATTTGATATAACGTAACATGCAACCAAATGCCTGAATCAATTTTAAATTTAAAAAATAGAAAACAACAAAAAAATAAATTTTATAATAAATAGTAAACAACTAAAAAAATTAAAATTTAAAAAATGGTAAACAATAAAAAATCAATTTATAAAGGTAGAAAACAAAAAATCAATTTTATAATTAGAACATACATCCAAATAAATTTTAAAAATGGTAAACAACAAAAAATCAATTTTGTAATAAATGGTAAACAACTAAAAAAAAAAATCAAAATTTTAAATAAATTTTTAAAACATTTAGATTTTAGTAATTTTATAGATTTCTTTGATAATTAGTAAAAAATACAAAGCAAACAAGTTCTGCTAAAAAAAAAGTACAAAACAACAAATCACGTTAACTGATTTTGATGAAAGCTAGCTTAACACGATTACTCGGCAAAAAAAAAAGGATCAAATTGATGAAGAATGGCTTCATGATTCGCGGTTTTGCGAAAACCCAATCCCGCTAAAATAAACCGTAAATCTCTCTTAAAAAATCATAAAAAAATAAAATATAAAACAACAAATCACATGACCTGATTTAGATGCAAGCAAGTATTAGCACGATCATTCAGCAAAAATCATTCAGATTCTCGGATTTGCAAAAAACCCTAACCTGCTCACAAAAACCTGTAAATCTCGCTCAAAAAAATAAAATACAAAACAACAAATCATGTTACCTGATTTAGATGAAAGCTAATACTAACATGATCATTCAGTAAAAAATAATCAAATCGATGAAAAATGAGCACGACACTCTATATGAAATTTTGTGCGGGATGTCGACATGTATTGACACTTTGATACATGTCGACATGTGACAACGCATTATAGATTATGCGTCAAGCAACGTCCTCATTTTTTTAGTTATCTTGTCAACATTTACAACAAAAGTGTCCTATTATAACTTGCATTATTTGGCCGCAAAAGGTCTTTAATTTTTTTGTTTTATCATATGTCTTTGATTGGATTCCTATCACCGACAAGTAATTTTTCTAAAAATAAAATGTCTCCATTTTTTTTTTTCTTTACAATGATCATAAACTTTTATTAATCAAGAGAAAATTATATAGTCATCAAAAGAAGGAGTTCATCTGAAGTAACAAGAGAAGTAGAATTTACCCTAATTTTTCTAATAATAAAATGACTTCCCCTCAATTTATTAAACCTATTCTTCTTGGGAGGCCGTCCATCTTGAATAAGATCGTTATCTACGGTGACGCTTGCATTTATTGGGTGCAATGTAAAGGGACGTTATCATTATGTTCTATTTGTTGTTTTTTATTGTTAAAATATAAACTCAAACGCCCACCGCACTAAAAACTTTCAAAATGCAGTGATGTCAACCATCTTTGCACCCAATCTACAGTGTAAAAAAGAGATAAACTATATTATCTATACTACAAATAATATTTAAAAATTAATATACGGACTTATCGACCCATATTAGCTTTTTAACCCTATGTATTAGATATTTACGCCACGTATAAACACCGACACTCATGTCGGTGTCTATGTTACATTGCCCAAAGGGCACATTGAATCTTAATAGTTGATGAAATAGCAACTTGGACAGTGCTAGCCTCTGTGACTTGGAGGTTTCACCACTTTTGGGGATGTGAGAGATACCTACTAAAGTGGCCATGTTTTTATGTATGTTGAATGCCACTAGCATCGTCTGGCCTCATGTGAGAGTGATCTAGATGCATATATATATGATTTAAAAGGGAGTATCCATCATGCCATCATGACAATAGTGATAATTACCTCAAAACTTAATAGTGACAACGTATACTTGGATTAAGAATTCCTCTCATATTTACAGTGTTCTTATTACAAATCAACAGGACACAAGTTTTTTAAAAATAATGGTCAAAAGTATTAATTGACACAGAAAGCGATCGATTTGGACCTATGCCCTTTTGTTTCGAACTTATGTGGGTGGGGGATAGCTCGTTGTGGGAGATCACATACATTCAAGGTTGGATAGACAATGTGATTGCTAAGACACTCAAAATCTTGAAGAAACGACTGAAGGTGTGAGATAAAGAGAGGTTCGGAAATATTCGTAGAGAAATGAGATTACAAATTACACCCATAAGCATTAATTCCAGAAACCCCCTGTTTTGGCTAGCCGATCTACTTCTGAATTCGCGCCGCCTCCTCTCTCTCTCTCAAAATATACAGCAATTTGTTTGTCATGATTGGGTACTTATCTGAACTTCCATCTACTAGCGAGTTGATTTCCTTGGATTGATTTACTTATTTCCCACCCAAAGGTAATTGCTGCGAAATTCTTGATATTTCTGTAAGTGATGGATTTGTGTATATAGGAGCACAAATTCAGAATCTGTTCCGTGGGGCATGATTAGGAAAATACTTATGCATTAACATCTGATTGCACATAAATGTGACTATTGTGACCTAATTACCTAATAAATATGACCTAGATTCTTTTGAAAAACATAATCAGATTTTGAGGAGAAGTTTTATCCCAACCCTGATGCTAGCATATTATGCTGCATGGACATAGGTACACGTGTTAGTGCGAGGATGAAGCGACAAGGGTTATCTTGTAAAGAAACAAAAATCCAACACTGTTTTATATCCATTGCATGATAAGTAAGAAGAAAAAATCAATTACATATTTGGCTTAATCCATGCATTTTCAAAAGGTCGTGGATATCTTTCCAAAATTTTCTATTATATACTCAAAACAGAAGGGAATATCAAGTCTCTAAAATGATGTAATCAATATTAACAAGCCAGATTAAGAAAATATAACACATTGTGCTAGTATGTGTTTCAATACGGCACCCATAAAGAGGAATCTATGTATCAGTCATTCCTTCACAGAGATTTCAGGAAGATATAAGCTCTTTGAGGAAACTCATCATAGAAGAAAACCAGGGATTATGTGGACTAAGAAAATGTAAGCATGGTTACGGTTTCTTGAAACTTAAAATATTTCACAAGCTAATAATTTTTAAGAGTAGCTAATGCATGGTATAGAGCCATTCCAAAAATGCAAATACTCACCTAATCATATGATACATGCCCCTTTCTATGCTTTGTATTTTTGTTTTAGGTAGATTAAGGTAAAGAAGGAGAGAGTTTTCTACTATTTCTTCTGGATTATAATTGGGGTAAGTTCGGTTTCTTGGTAAAATAATCTTTCGGTTATGTTTGGGGACAAGAGCATGTAATCTCAAACAGGCTATTAGAATAATCAACTTTTTATCGAGCAAACGCTCCATCCACCTCAAATCAAACCATTCTATTATGCTCTTTTACTTCTTTTTTTTTTTTATGTGAATTTGTTTGTGCTGCTGGGATCATATCATTTGCTATTAGAGCAAGTATGATCAGGTTAACCCGAGTAGCAATGGAAGGCCAGAAGAACCTAACAGAACGAGTTGATAGTCATGACCAAACCTTGGCACATTCAGTCCAACAACAAGAGAGAAACAAACCGCTAACAAATAGAGGGCACTTTAAAACCAGGTTCTAGATCCAATGGCGCATAGCTAGAAAATGAGAAACCAAGGGGGATAACAACTCAAGCATGGACTATTTGGATTGAGTTTCCCTATAAGCTAGGGGAGGATCATATGAGGTGAGTATTTAGGGACAAGCAATTGCAAAAGATCAACCAGGTTTTCGATGAAACATATGGTTTCTTAACTTCATTGCATCTCATGGGAGATGACATTCCATGGTTTCAGCATGGAAAGGGTGTTTGGGATTTCACAGCACTACGTCTTAAGTTCCATTCATATGCAAAAAAAAAAAAAAAAAAAAAAGCCGTTGGGGTAATGAGTTGGGCTCAATTTACACGTGCACATCGTAAACAGTTCAGACCACATGAGCAAGCAGGTCCCGAGGAAGCTTTGCGGATTCGGCTAGACATTTGTTGTTGTCTCACCCCTTCAATCATGGGTTTGAGAATTATTTATATCTATCTTCCTTCTTGTACATCTATAAGTGGGACGTTGCATTCATAATGAAGATAACTCTTTTACATTTTAACATGGTATCAGAGCTATGATAAGATAGCATCTCCCTTTTTAAATTAAAAGTTCAGCAGCAATGTCATCGCATCAATTGTGATTTTTGCTTCTGCAAGAGAGAGTTTGGCTGGTTCTTGTGGTTTTGGCAGTGAGGGAAAATGCCTCGTCTTTTCTATTGATACATTGTTGATTTGAAGATATTTCCTGATGATGGAAGATATTCTCTCTCTCTAGCTTGCTTATGCCAAGTTCCTTTTCGCTCTACAAAAATCACTAGCACCTTGGCATCTAGCAGCAACGGTCTTATTTGTTTGCCAATCTTGCATCTTGCAAAGGCTACGTCCTTGCCTTTGCAAGCACCCTACGTCTTCCAAAAGCTTTTATGCTTCCAAACCGTGCACAGGTTGCAGCATAAAGTTAGAGAGAAAAACAGCAACCCACCCAAATTTCAGCAGCGGAGACATAGACTCTGTTGAGTTTATGTGGCCTTTAAAGATATATAAATCATATTTAATAAATGAAACATAAACTTAGTGGGAGTACAGTCCTTTTGTGGACTATAATAGACAAATGTTATTTGCTGATATTTGGATTAGGCTCGACGAACTAGGCCAGCCGAGGTTTAGAAAAAACTAAGAGACCTAGGCATAAGGATCTAATTGAGAAGGGTTTAGTGGGTTAACCCTTAATGAAGTCGGTTTATGTCTAGATGAGAGCTAAGGGACCGTGTAGCCCGTACGTGTGATGAATAGCCTTTAGAGACTGGGCTAAAACTTCATCGTTATATCATCATACGGCATGTACATATAGCTGTTTTGAGATTCGCCAATGAGGCTGAAACGTGTACGGCATATACATAGATAGCCATTTTGAGATTCGTCAATGACGGTGAAGCGTGTACAACATGTACATAGATAGCCATTTTGAGATTTGTCAATGAAGGTAGTGTGTACATGTGTGAGAGATTACCCCTATGCACCATAGAGTCATGGTTGCATCATGGTTTGGATGACCATGATTAAGGGAGAACCTGAAATCCATAAACTGGGATTGCATCCCTTAGTCTATTGACTGACTTTGGTGGTCCAATTATGCCCCTGTAGTGGACTGTGGGTCATAGGAACTGTTGGGTCAGTTTGAGAAAGTTAGGCGGATCGTGCTGCAGTGGACTATAGGTCATAAGAACTGCTGGGTCAGTTTGAGAAAGCTAGACGAATTATGATTCGCAGTTGAGGTGAAGTACTCCCATGTATTGATAATTTCTTAGATCTAGCGGATCCGATTCCCAATCAAAATTAATTAATTTTAATTAATTTTATGTTATGCGATTTTTAGAATGTTTATTTGAATTTTTTTTAATCTTCTGATATTTTATTTTTGTCATTTGGATTTATAAATTAAGAAAAATTAATTTTCCAATGTTTTAAATAAAATATAATATTTAAAATTTTTTAAATATGAAATAAAATATTTTCTAAAATATATGAAACCCTCATAAAATATGGAGCTCAAAATTTACAAACATGTGGATTAGGTAGGGCCCCCATGTGGCCACCAAAAGGGTGGCACGCCACAATATTCTTCTTGGTAGGCTTATCTTTTTAGGTATAGCCAACTTATGTGATAATATTAAATATTTGGGATATTTATGATTCAATAATTCAGGATTGAATATATTAAAATATAAAATTTCTTTATTTGATGCGAATAGATTTAGGAAAAAGAGGATAAAACAAAATCTATGACATAGAAGATCTATAAAAGGAGATCTCCCTTCATAAAATTGCATACATATTTTCTTCTCTCTTTTTAATCCTCTCTCTTCGTACCCCAAATTTAGTTCTCTCCCTAGATTCCCAATGGGTCTTTACCCCAAATTTAAGTCTCTCCCTATATTCCCAAAGGGGATGCACGCTCAAATTTTTATCTAGTTCTCTCCCTAGATTCCCAAAAGGGAGGCACGCTCAAATTTTTATCTATCTCTCCAAGTTGTTTTGGGTGGTACCGAACTATCTCTTTCCTCTTTGGGAGGCACACCCAAATTTTTTTCTCTCCCCAAGTTGTTTTGGGTTGCCTCTTTCCTCTTGGGAGGCACACCCAAATTTTTATCTCTCTCCCCAAGTTATTTTGGGTGGTACATACTACCTCTTTCTTCTTTGGCCTAAGCCTAAGTGGTGTTTTTCTTTGTAGGTTGCAAAAAGGTAGAATCCCTTGCTAGTAGATCTCTCTCTCTCTTTTGATATCCATTTCTCACATCTCTAAAATCAAGCTAAGAGGCTGGATCAAAATTAAGTCATTGAGTGAATTTTTGTCATAGTAGGGAAAACAACGTACCGATCATAGATCCTGAACATATCATAGATCCCGAGCACATCCGAAGGAGGAGACTTGACGTGAGATGTACTAAGCCTCATTGAGGTAATCTCCGGTAATTTTACCTTTTTAAATTTTTATTTATGTTTTGATTATCTCTCATAAAGCAATAAAGTTTAGTTTTGTTGAATAAGAACTTGTATTTGAACAGGTAGTAATTGAGAACCGATTTTATTTTATTTTATTTATTGCAAGAGTGTTTTGATTGTAATTAGACATTGTGTGCCGGTGTAGAAATAAAGATTTTTTTTAAAAAAATATATACGCTGTGCTTTATCATAAGGTCCTTTCACAAACTTCTCTCATGGCGTCCGATGTTGATGGATCTATAGAAATATACAATGCACGTTTGGTTGCCAAAGGGTATACACAAACCACGAGACTTGATTATTACGAGACTTTTGCACCCGTCTCCAAGCTAGTTACAGTGCAATGTTTACTTGTAATTGCCTCTGTAAGGAATTGGCCTTTACACCAATTGGATGTCAACAACGCTTTCCTGCATACAGACTTACATGAGAAAGTCTACATGACTCCTCCACCTGATTATACCTGAAAGGGGGAGATCCTCGTTTGTCGACTTCACAAATCTTTATATGGCCTCAAACATGCCTCTCATAAATGATTTGCAAGTTCTATGCCGCTCTCAAGGCATCCGGTTTCAAGCACTCCATTGCTAATTATTCTCTGTTTACATGCTCCAATGGTCACCACTTTACTGCAATACTTGTTTATGTGGATGATGTGATTGTTACTGGCATGACAACCACTCAATCAATTGCTTGAAATCCTACTGGATACAAAATTTCACGTCAAAGACTTAGGGCAGCTCAAATATTTTCTTGGTATCGAGGTTACTCGCTCAGTCAAGGGTATCTTCCTTAGCCAATGAAAATATATCTTGGATATTTTGAAAGTAACTGGTTTTCTTGGATCCAAATCAATTTGATTCCCAATGGAGCAGAATCTTCGGTTGAAGGTGGATGATCGTGTTGTTTTAGACGACCCTGGTGCTTATAGACGTCTTGTGGGAAGACTCATCTATTTGACGATTACGTGCCACGATATCACTTACTCAGTACATGTGCTCAGCCAATTTATGCAAGCACTTCGTAAGCCCCATCTTGAATTCTACAATATTTAAAGGCCACTCCGGGGCACCACTCAACGAATTCTACAATATTTAAAGGCCACTCCGGGGCATGGCATTCTGCTTCCATCAACAAGTAACTTAAATATGACGGCCTACTCTGACTCAGATTGGGCAAGTTGTCCTACTGGGTATATTACCTTTTTAGGCGCAAGCCCAATCTCTTGGCATATTAAGAAGCAAAACATTGTAATATGTTCTTCGACTAAGGCTGATCATCGGTTTATAGCCACCTCTTCTTGTGAATTGACATGGCTTAAGTTTCTCCATGTTGATCTTGGTGTTACGCAAACCAATCTTGTCTTCCATGAACATACCAAGCACATAAAATTGGACTGCCATCTTATTCAGGAAAAGATACAATCTGGCCTCCTCTCCACTTCTTATGTGCCATCACGATTACAACTTGCAGATATCTTCATTAAGCCCTTGGTTGTACGCAGTTTCACTTATTATTGTCCAAGCTGGGCATTACGTGTCTTCACGTACTAGCTTGAAGGGGAGTATCGACGATTTCAAATTCAAGTGACGATTTTGAATTCAAAGTTAGAAGACCCATTCAAAATGAGATCCTATTATTGTTATAACTGTTTGTTGTTATCTCATCCTTTCAATCATGTGTTTGAGAATTATTTGTATCTATCTTCTATCTTATACATCTATAAGTGGAACGTTGTGTCCATAATGAAGATAGCACTTTCACATTTTAACACAAACAATAGGCCATTGAAGCATAAAGTTACATGTATCCTTTGGGGTTAGTTGTTTAGTATTGAGTTTGAAAGAAGAAATAGTAGTGGCGGAATGGTACGACCTCTAACACTGGCTCAGGCCTTTGAACTAACTGAGTGGCCAGAAGTAGATGTAGTTGTGCTACGAACCAACTATGGGCCTGCACAATCCAAGGCAAGTCAGCAAATGGGGGAACCACTGTATTGATCAGGGTTTGCCACAGATCAACTCTAAGAACCAGCTGAGATGGCAGATGACAAAATTTTCTCCCAGACATTCAAGGCGCAACTGACAATGATCATGCAATTTGAAGGTGAATATGAAAATGAGATAACACAGGAGTTGGATGGACTAGAAGAGAAGGAAGACAATTTCACCTGAAGTGACTAGCACTTACACAATGGATGGATGCATAGCTTTTTCTTGAGTTCAATCCTTAAGGTTTTGGTTCTAAAAATGAGAGCATGTAGTTTCCATCGTATACTGACCTCAAATTCGACCATTCTATTATTCTTTTTAAATTTTCACTATGAATCGTTTGCTGGTGATGTTGGGCTCTTACTTCCAAAAAAGAGAATTTGAATGGTTGCATAAAATTGGTTAGGTAAAGTAGGCAGGTACTCATAAAGTATGGTCATGATCATGAACACAAAAGAGGGCAATTTAATCAGCTTAAGAATTAAGCCTCAAAACTATAGCAGCTTTTCTTTTTTAATTCAATGTAAATGCAACAGTAAATTACTCATTTCCAAAAAGTAAATACACATTATAGCTTTGTAATTACAATGTACTCTCAAAAAGTATGTCCCTATGTATTAATCAAGAACTAATGTATCTTTTCATGAAACCTGAAAGTAAAATGATGGAACATGATTCATGTAGCCAACCTCAATTAGTTGAGATAAAACTTGGATAATGGTAAACAAAAGACCTCCCAAGTTCAGAGCAATTAAAGCCCAAATAGACTGTATCAACGCCTCTCCAGAAGCATTAAGTTCAACCTGTTGGGTGAAATCTGTTCCTCTTAGATACAATGCGGTTTCTTTTATTTTGTGTGTTCTCTTCAAGAGAGTGAATGACTTCCTTTGTCATCATTTTTCTCTCTTTCAGCAAAACAAGGACTTCATGTCTCACAAAGATTAAAGATCCAACTAATCAATCATATAAATAATCATATAATATACAATATATGTCAATGCCGTATGATTAATCTTTTCGTGCGACAATGAGATTATGAAAAAGAACAAAACTGTTGCTGATCTGGGGCTTGCCTGCAAATGGAGCGTGCCAAAGTATACCTTGCGTGCTGAAGATGTTACTTGTAAGAAAACTAAAAGTGGTAACCTTCACCCAAGGGGCAAAATCAAATGCATTTTGCACATTTGGGGCTAACCAACTAATAAACAAAACAGTTGGAGTTAACCATAACCAGGCAGAATCAAATGCATGATGCGATTTATCAGAACTAGGCTCTGCATCTTTTGACATGAACTCTGCAAATGCCTGGATGGGGTCAAATTTGATCCCGATGGCAATTTTAACTGACAAATGGTCCAATAAAGTTGAAAAGCTAATCGACCTCTCAACCAATGGCAAGGACTCATCGTGTTGGCATAGCTGCATTGGCAAACTTACATTAACACTCAGCATGTGGCCGGCCCAAAGAAACAAACAAATCGAGCCCAAACAAAATTTGCAAAGAAAGGAATCGCTACGGATGCTGTGCTTTGTACAAAGTGGTTACCTACTGAGAAATGGTTGAGGAAATGCTGTCCCATGAGCTAGAGGGAAGCCAGAAAAGCTTATTAAAAATGATCAGGAAGGCCTCCTTCTAGAATCAACTCCATCACCAACATCTTGGATCCCCAATGACTTGAAGCCAACACTCTCACGTCTGTCTCTGCAATATCTAAAAGGATTCCCGTCCTCTTCTCTGCTTCTCTCCCTCCTGGCTCCATTGACTAACCTGCCATCGATGCCCTTATCATAATCCCTTGGACTCCCTCTCCTGTGAAAATCTTCTGCAATTTTAGGATGAGAAGAACCATGGGGCCTAAAACCATCTTCCATATCATAACGGGCACGAATCATTTCTCCATCTAGGTTGTAAGCTCTTGAGGATGGACCATAGGTTTCACCATGCTTCTTTCTCTCCTCATCACTGCCAGCATG